>NW_028319224.1:530000-830000 GCF_062004578.1 Staurois parvus | reverse complement strand
ATGTGCCACTTTCAGGTCTCCTCACACACTGCTGGTGTGTTGAATTTTTTGACATAGGGTGCTGGCAGATTATGGGCCTCCTATAGCTGCTGCCAGGCCCCTAATCTGCCATAGGCCCCTATATACCGCCTCCTCATGCTGCTGCCAGGTCCAGAGTCTCTCATGGGTCCCTGTACGGCCTCCCATTGCTGCTGTCTCCATCGCCACACTCTGCCATGTGCCACTTTCAGGTCTCCTCACACTGCTGGTGTGTAGAATTTTTTGACATAGGGTGCTGGCAGATTACGGGCCTCCCATAGCTGCTGCCAGGCCCCTAATCTGCCATAGGCCCCTATATACCGCCTCCTCATGCTGCTGCCAGGTCCAGAGTCTCTCATGGGTCCCTGTACGGCCTCCCATTGCTGCTGCCTCCATCGCCACACTCTGCCATGTGCCACTTTCAGGTCTCCTCACACACTGCTGGTGTGTTGAATTTTTTGACATAGGGTGCTGGCAGATTACGGGCCTCCTATAGCTGCTGCCAGACCCCTAATCTGCCATAGGCCCCTATATACCGCCTCCTCATGCTGCTGCCAGGTCCAGAGTCTCTCATGGGTCCCTGTACGGCCTCCCATTGCTGCTGTCTCCATCGCCACACTCTGCCATGTGCCACTTTCAGGTCTCCTCACACACTGCTGGTGTGTTGAATTTTTTGACATAGGGTGCTGGCAGATTACGGGCCTCCCATAGCTGCTGCCAGGCCCCTAATCTGCCATAGGCCCCTATATACCGCCTCCTCATGCTGCTGCCAGGTCCAGAGTCTCTCATGGGTCCCTGTACGGCCTCCCATTGCTGCTGTCTCCATCGCCACACTCTGCCATGTGCCACTTTCAGGTCTCCTCACACACTGCTGGTGTGTTGAATTTTTTGACATAGGGTGCTGGCAGATTATGGGCCTCCTATAGCTGCTGCCAGGCCCCTAATCTGCCATAGGCCCCTATATACCGCCTCCTCATGCTGCTGCCAGGTCCAGAGTCTCTCATGGGTCCCTGTACGGCCTCCCATTGCTGCTGTCTCCATCGCCACACTCTGCCATGTGCCACTTTCAGGTCTCCTCACACTGCTGGTGTGTAGAATTTTTTGACATAGGGTGCTGGCAGATTACGGGCCTCCTATAGCTGCTGCCAGACCCCTAATCTGCCATAGGCCCCTATATACCGCCTCCTCATGCTGCTGCCAGGTCCAGAGTCTCTCATGGGTCCCTGTACGGCCTCCCATTGCTGCTGTCTCCATCGCCACACTCTGCCATGTGCCACTTTCAGGTCTCCTCACACACTGCTGGTGTGTTGAATTTTTTGACATAGGGTGCTGGCAGATTACGGGCCTCCCATAGCTGCTGCCAGGCCCCTAATCTGCCATAGGCCCCTATATACCGCCTCCTCATGCTGCTGCCAGGTCCAGAGTCTCTCATGGGTCCCTGTACGGCCTCCCATTGCTGCTGTCTCCATCGCCACACTCTGCCATGTGCCACTTTCAGGTCTCCTCACACACTGCTGGTGTGTTGAATTTTTTGACATAGGGTGCTGGCAGATTATGGGCCTCCTATAGCTGCTGCCAGGCCCCTAATCTGCCATAGGCCCCTATATACCGCCTCCTCATGCTGCTGCCAGGTCCAGAGTCTCTCATGGGTCCCTGTACGGCCTCCCATTGCTGCTGTCTCCATCGCCACACTCTGCCATGTGCCACTTTCAGGTCTCCTCACACTGCTGGTGTGTAGAATTTTTTGACATAGGGTGCTGGCAGATTACGGGCCTCCCATAGCTGCTGCCAGGCCCCTAATCTGCCATAGGCCCCTATATACCGCCTCCTCATGCTGCTGCCAGGTCCAGAGTCTCTCATGGGTCCCTGTACGGCCTCCCATTGCTGCTGCCTCCATCGCCACACTCTGCCATGTGCCACTTTCAGGTCTCCTCACACACTGCTGGTGTGTTGAATTTTTTGACATAGGGTGCTGGCAGATTACGGGCCTCCCATAGCTGCTGCCAGGCCCCTAATCTGCCATGGGCCCCTATATACCGCCTCCTCATGCTGCTGCCAGGTCCACAGTGTCTCATGCCATGTGCCACTTTCAGGTCTCCTCACACTGCTGGTGTGTTGAATTTTTTGACATAGGGTGCTGGCAGATTACGGGCCTCCTATAGCTGCTGCCAGGCCCCTAATCTGCCATAGGCCCCTATATACCGCCTCCTCATGCTGCTGCCAGGTCCAGAGTCTCTCATGGGTCCCTGTACGTACGGCCTCCCATTGCTGCTGTCTCCATCGCCACACTCTGCCATGTGCCACTTTCAGGTCTCCTCACACTGCTGGTGTGTAGAATTTTTTGACATAGGGTGCTGGCAGATTACGGGCCTCCTATAGCTGCTGCCAGGCCCCTAATCTGCCATAGGCCCCTATATACCGCCTCCTCATGCTGCTGCCAGGTCCAGAGTCTGTCATGGGTCCCTGTACGGCCTCCCATTGCTGCTGTCTCCATCGCCACACTCTGCCATGTGCCACTTTCAGGTCTCCTCACACACTGCTGGTGTGTTGAATTTTTTGACATAGGGTGCTGGCAGATTACGGGCCTCCCATAGCTGCTGCCAGGCCCCTAATCTGCCATAGGCCCCTATATACCGCCTCCTCATGCTGCTGCCAGGTCCAGAGTCTCTCATGGGTCCCTGTACGGCCTCCCATTGCTGCTGTCTCCATCGCCACACTCTGCCATGTGCCACTTTCAGGTCTCCTCACACACTGCTGGTGTGTTGAATTTTTTGACATAGGGTGCTGGCAGATTACGGGCCTCCCATAGCTGCTGCCAGACCCCTAATCTGCCATGGGCCCCTATATACCGCCTCCTCATGCTGCTGCCAGGTCCACAGTGTCTCATGCCATGTGCCACTTTCAGGTCTCCTCACACTGCTGGTGTGTTGAATTTTTTGACATAGGGTGCTGGCAGATTACGGGCCTCCTATAGCTGCTGCCAGGCCCCTAATCTGCCATAGGCCCCTATATACCGCCTCCTCATGCTGCTGCCAGGTCCAGAGTCTGTCATGGGTCCCTGTACGGCCTCCCATTGCTGCTGTCTCCATCGCCACACTCTGCCATGTGCCACTTTCAGGTCTCCTCACACTGCTGGTGTGTTGAATTTTTTGACATAGGGTGCTGGCAGATTACGGGCCTCCCATTGCTGCTGCCAGGCCCCTAATCTGCCATAGGCCCCTATATACCGCCTCCTCATGCTGCTGCCAGGTCCAGAGTCTGTCATGGGTCCCTGTACGGCCTCCCATTGCTGCTGTCTCCATCGCCACACTCTGCCATGTGCCACTTTCAGGTCTCCTCACACTGCTGGTGTGTAGAATTTTTTGACATAGGGTGCTGGCAGATTACGGGCCTCCTATAGCTGCTGCCAGGCCCCTAATCTGCCATAGGCCCCTATATACCGCCTCCTCATGCTGCTGCCAGGTCCAGAGTCTCTCATGGGTCCCTGTACGGCCTCCCATTGCTGCTGTCTCCATCGCCACACTCTGCCATGTGCCACTTTCAGGTCTCCTCACACTGCTGGTGTGTTCAATTTTTTGACATAGGGTGCTGGCAGATTACGGGCCTCCCATAGCTGCTGCCAGGCCCCTAATCTGCCATGGGCCCCTATACCGCCTCTTCATGCTGCTGCCAGGTCCACAGTCTCTCATGCCATGTGCCACTTTCAGGTCTCCTCACACTGCTGGTGTGTTGAATTTTTTGACATAGGGTGCTGGCAGATTACGGGCCTCCCATTGCTGCTGCCAGGCCCCTAATCTGCCATAGGCCCCTATATACCGCCTCCTCATGCTGCTGCCAGGTCCAGAGTCTCTCATGGGTCCCTGTACGGCCTCCCATTGCTGCTGTCTCCATCGCCACACTCTGCCATGTGCCACTTTCAGGTCTCCTCACACACTGCTGGTGTGTTGAATTTTTTGACATAGGGTGCTGGCAGATTACGGGCCTCCCATAGCTGCTGCCAGGCCCCTAATCTGCCATGGGCCCCTATATACCGCCTCCTCATGCTGCTGCCAGGTCCAGAGTCTCTCATGGGTCCCTGTACGGCCTCCCATTGCTGCTGTCTCCATCGCCACACTCTGCCATGTGCCACTTTCAGGTCTCCTCACACTGCTGGTGTGTAGAATTTTTTGACATAGGGTGCTGGCAGATTACGGGCCTCCTATAGCTGCTGCCAGACCCCTAATCTGCCATAGGCCCCTATATACCGCCTCCTCATGCTGCTGCCAGGTCCAGAGTCTCTCATGGGTCCCTGTACGGCCTCCCATTGCTGCTGTCTCCATCGCCACACTCTGCCATGTGCCACTTTCAGGTCTCCTCACACACTGCTGGTGTGTTGAATTTTTTGACATAGGGTGCTGGCAGATTACGGGCCTCCCATAGCTGCTGCCAGGCCCCTAATCTGCCATAGGCCCCTATATACCGCCTCCTCATGCTGCTGCCAGGTCCAGAGTCTCTCATGGGTCCCTGTACGGCCTCCCATTGCTGCTGTCTCCATCGCCACACTCTGCCATGTGCCACTTTCAGGTCTCCTCACACACTGCTGGTGTGTTGAATTTTTTGACATAGGGTGCTGGCAGATTATGGGCCTCCTATAGCTGCTGCCAGGCCCCTAATCTGCCATAGGCCCCTATATACCGCCTCCTCATGCTGCTGCCAGGTCCAGAGTCTCTCATGGGTCCCTGTACGGCCTCCCATTGCTGCTGTCTCCATCGCCACACTCTGCCATGTGCCACTTTCAGGTCTCCTCACACTGCTGGTGTGTAGAATTTTTTGACATAGGGTGCTGGCAGATTACGGGCCTCCCATAGCTGCTGCCAGGCCCCTAATCTGCCATAGGCCCCTATATACCGCCTCCTCATGCTGCTGCCAGGTCCAGAGTCTCTCATGGGTCCCTGTACGGCCTCCCATTGCTGCTGCCTCCATCGCCACACTCTGCCATGTGCCACTTTCAGGTCTCCTCACACACTGCTGGTGTGTTGAATTTTTTGACATAGGGTGCTGGCAGATTACGGGCCTCCCATAGCTGCTGCCAGGCCCCTAATCTGCCATGGGCCCCTATATACCGCCTCCTCATGCTGCTGCCAGGTCCACAGTGTCTCATGCCATGTGCCACTTTCAGGTCTCCTCACACTGCTGGTGTGTTGAATTTTTTGACATAGGGTGCTGGCAGATTACGGGCCTCCTATAGCTGCTGCCAGGCCCCTAATCTGCCATAGGCCCCTATATACCGCCTCCTCATGCTGCTGCCAGGTCCAGAGTCTCTCATGGGTCCCTGTACGTACGGCCTCCCATTGCTGCTGTCTCCATCGCCACACTCTGCCATGTGCCACTTTCAGGTCTCCTCACACTGCTGGTGTGTAGAATTTTTTGACATAGGGTGCTGGCAGATTACGGGCCTCCTATAGCTGCTGCCAGGCCCCTAATCTGCCATAGGCCCCTATATACCGCCTCCTCATGCTGCTGCCAGGTCCAGAGTCTGTCATGGGTCCCTGTACGGCCTCCCATTGCTGCTGTCTCCATCGCCACACTCTGCCATGTGCCACTTTCAGGTCTCCTCACACACTGCTGGTGTGTTGAATTTTTTGACATAGGGTGCTGGCAGATTACGGGCCTCCCATAGCTGCTGCCAGGCCCCTAATCTGCCATAGGCCCCTATATACCGCCTCCTCATGCTGCTGCCAGGTCCAGAGTCTCTCATGGGTCCCTGTACGGCCTCCCATTGCTGCTGTCTCCATCGCCACACTCTGCCATGTGCCACTTTCAGGTCTCCTCACACACTGCTGGTGTGTTGAATTTTTTGACATAGGGTGCTGGCAGATTACGGGCCTCCCATAGCTGCTGCCAGACCCCTAATCTGCCATGGGCCCCTATATACCGCCTCCTCATGCTGCTGCCAGGTCCACAGTGTCTCATGCCATGTGCCACTTTCAGGTCTCCTCACACTGCTGGTGTGTTGAATTTTTTGACATAGGGTGCTGGCAGATTACGGGCCTCCTATAGCTGCTGCCAGGCCCCTAATCTGCCATAGGCCCCTATATACCGCCTCCTCATGCTGCTGCCAGGTCCAGAGTCTGTCATGGGTCCCTGTACGGCCTCCCATTGCTGCTGTCTCCATCGCCACACTCTGCCATGTGCCACTTTCAGGTCTCCTCACACTGCTGGTGTGTTGAATTTTTTGACATAGGGTGCTGGCAGATTACGGGCCTCCCATTGCTGCTGCCAGGCCCCTAATCTGCCATAGGCCCCTATATACCGCCTCCTCATGCTGCTGCCAGGTCCAGAGTCTGTCATGGGTCCCTGTACGGCCTCCCATTGCTGCTGTCTCCATCGCCACACTCTGCCATGTGCCACTTTCAGGTCTCCTCACACTGCTGGTGTGTAGAATTTTTTGACATAGGGTGCTGGCAGATTACGGGCCTCCTATAGCTGCTGCCAGGCCCCTAATCTGCCATAGGCCCCTATATACCGCCTCCTCATGCTGCTGCCAGGTCCAGAGTCTCTCATGGGTCCCTGTACGGCCTCCCATTGCTGCTGTCTCCATCGCCACACTCTGCCATGTGCCACTTTCAGGTCTCCTCACACTGCTGGTGTGTTCAATTTTTTGACATAGGGTGCTGGCAGATTACGGGCCTCCCATAGCTGCTGCCAGGCCCCTAATCTGCCATGGGCCCCTATACCGCCTCTTCATGCTGCTGCCAGGTCCACAGTCTCTCATGCCATGTGCCACTTTCAGGTCTCCTCACACTGCTGGTGTGTTGAATTTTTTGACATAGGGTGCTGGCAGATTACGGGCCTCCCATTGCTGCTGCCAGGCCCCTAATCTGCCATAGGCCCCTATATACCGCCTCCTCATGCTGCTGCCAGGTCCAGAGTCTGTCATGGGTCCCTGTACGGCCTCCCATTGCTGCTGTCTCCATCGCCACACTCTGCCATGTGCCACTTTCAGGTCTCCTCACACTGCTGGTGTGTAGAATTTTTTGACATAGGGTGCTGGCAGATTACAGGCCTCCCATAGCTGCTGCCAGGCCCCTAATCTGCCATAGGCCCCTATATACCGCCTCCTCATGCTGCTGCCAGGTCCAGAGTCTGTCATGGGTCCCTGTACGGCCTCCCATTGCTGCTGTCTCCATCGCCACACTCTGCCATGTGCCACTTTCAGGTCTCTTCACACTGCTGGTGTGTTCAATTTTTTGACATAGGGTGCTGGCAGATTACGGGCCTCCCATAGCTGCTGCCAGGCCCCTAATCTGCCATGGGCCCCTATACCGCCTCTTCATGCTGCTGCCAAGTCCACAGTCTCTCATGCCATGTGCCACTTTCAGGTCTCCTCACACTGCTGGTGTGTTGAATTTTTTGACATAGGGTGCTGGCAGATTACGGGCCTCCCATTGCTGCTGCCAGGCCCCTAATCTGCCATAGGCCCCTATATACCGCCTCCTCATGCTGCTGCCAGGTCCAGAGTCTGTCATGGGTCCCTGTACGGCCTCCCATTGCTGCTGTCTCCATCGCCACACTCTGCCATGTGCCACTTTCAGGTCTCCTCACACTGCTGGTGTGTAGAATTTTTTGACATAGGGTGCTGGCAGATTACGGGCCTCCCATAGCTGCTGCCAGGCCCCTAATCTGCCATGGGCCCCTATACCGCCTCTTCATGCTGCTGCCAGGTCCACAGTCTCTCATGCCATGTGCCACTTTCAGGTCTCCTCACACTGCTGGTTTGTTGAATTTTTTGACATAGGGTGCTGGCAGATTACGGGCCTCCCATTGCTGCTGCCAGGCCCCTAATCTGCCATAGGCCCCTATATACCGCCTCCTCATGCTGCTGCCAGGTCCAGAGTCTCTCATGGGTCCCTGTACGGCCTCCCATTGCTGCTGTCTCCATCGCCACACTCTGCCATGTGCCACTTTCAGGTCTCCTCACACTGCTGGTGTGTAGAATTTTTTGACATAGGGTGCTGGCAGATTACGGGCCTCCTATAGCTGCTGCCAGGCCCCTAATCTGCCATAGGCCCCTATATACCGCCTCCTCATGCTGCTGCCAGGTCCAGAGTCTCTCATGGGTCCCTGTACGGCCTCCCATTGCTGCTGTCTCCATCGCCACACTCTGCCATGTGCCACTTTCAGGTCTCCTCACACACTGCTGGTGGGTTCCATTTTTTGTCATAGGGTGCTGGCAGATTACGGGCCCCCCATAGCTGCTGCCAGGCTCCTAATCTGCCATGGGCCCCCGTACCGACTCCTCATGCTGCTGCCAGGCCCGTAATCTGTCATGGGCCCCTGTTGTCGCTTGTTGGCATATTCCGCTCGTTCAGATGCTCCTTCTCCTGCTACTCCTCTTCACGGATTCCGTCAGCAGTCTTTCTTGGAATCCGTTTCCAAGAGACAACAGTTTGCGAGCACGCACCAGACGGTGCAGAAACTGAACGTCCTCCTGTCCAAGTTGCTGCTGCCAGGCTCGTAATCTGTCATGCGCCCCTGTACCGCCTCCTCATGCTGCTGCCAGGTCCAGAGTGTGTCATGGGCCCCCGTACCGACTCCTCATGCTGCTGCCAGGCCCGTAATCTGCCATGGGCCCCTGTACCGCCTCCTCATGCTGCTGCCAGGTCCAGAGTGTGTCATGGGTCCCTGTACGGCCTCCCATTGCTGCTGTCTCTATCGCCACACTCTGCCATGTGCCACTTTCAGGTCTCCTCACACTGCTGGTGGTTTCCATTTTTGTCATAGGGTGCTGTATGGCCTCCCATTGCTGCTGCCTCCACCGCCACACTGTGGCTCCACACTCTGGTTTTGGCCCCGTGACTGCCCAAATGAGTGAAGTGTGCGGTGATTCTAAGATCGACGGCACTCATCTGCATTTCATACTGCCTGACAGTATTATTTCTCTTCCCCAGCAGACTCCAAGGGCATTTAAATTAAAGGTACAGTGTTCAGCACTAATATTAAGTCTCTCTGAAGCCTAGAAACACCCTTTTTTAAGTTAAATTCACAGCGAATATATTCGACTCGAATCGAAATTTTTCCACGAATTCGCCGAATCAGTCGAATCGAATTTTTGAATACTTCGCTCATCTCTAGTTATTATGTATGGCTGGGGCCACTGTCTTTCTTTGTTGGGGTTAACATGTATGGCTAGGGTCGCTTGCGTTCTTTGTTGGGGCTATTATGCATGGCTTGCTTTCTTTGTTGGGGTTATTATGTATGGCTAGAGCCACTTGCCTTCATTTTTGGCACTACCATGTACAGATAGGGCCACTCGCTTTTTTTGTTGGGGTCATTATGTATGGCTAGATCCACTTGCCTTCTTTGTTGGGACTACCATGTATGGATAGGGCCACTTACTTTCTTTGTTGGGGTTATTGTGTATGGCTAGATCCACTTGCCTTCTTTGTTGGATCTACCATGTATGGATAGGGCCACTCGCTTTCTTTGTTGAGGCTCTTTTGCATGGTTAAGGCCACTTGTTTTCTTTGTTAGGGCTACCATGTATGGCTAGAGCCATTTGCTTTCTTTGTTGGGTCTATAATATATGGTTTCTTTGTTGAGGTTACTCGCTTTGTTTAAGGCCACTCGCTTTCTTTGTTGGGGCTACCATGTATGATTATGGCCACTTGCTTTCTTTGTTGGGGTTATATTGTATGGCTAGGACCACTTACTTTCTTTGTTGGGGTTATATTGTATGGCTAGGACCACTTGCTTTCTTTGTTGGGGCTCTCATGTATGGTTAGAGCCACTTGCTTTCTTTGTTGGGGCTAATATGTATGGTTAGGGCCACTTGCTTTCTTTGTTGGGGCTAATATGTATGGATAGGTCCACTTGCTTTCTTTGTTGGGTCTATAATATATGGTTAAGGCCACTTGTTTTCTTTGTTAGGGCTACCATGTATGGCTAGGGCCATTTGCTTCCTTTGTTGAGGTTACTCGCTTTGTTTAAGGCCACTTGCTTTCTTTGTTGGGGTTATATTGTATGGCTAGGGCCACTGCTTTCTTTGTTGGGGCTAACATATATAGATAGGATCACTTGCTTTCTTTGTGGGGACTATAATGTATGGTTAGGGCCACTTGCTTTCTTTGTGGGGCTATCATGTATGGTTAGGGCCATTTGCTTTCTTTGTTGAGGTTACTCGCTTTGTTTGTTGGGGCTACCATGTATGATTATGGCCACTTGCTTTCTTTGTTGGGGTTATATTGTATGGCTAGGGCCACTTACTTTCTTTGTTGGGGCTAACATATATAGAAAAGGCCACTTGCTTTCTTTGTTGGGGCTCTCATGTATGGTTAGGGCCACTTGCTTTCTTTGTTGGGGCTAATATGTATGGATAGGTCCACTTGCTTTCTTTGTTGGGTCTATAATATATGGTTAAGGCCACTTGTTTTCCTTGTTAGGGCTACCATGTATGGCTAGGGCCATTTGCTTTCTTTGTTGAGGTTACTCGCTTTGTTTAAGGCCACTCGCTTTCTTTGTTGGGGCTACCATGTATGATTATGGCCACTTGCTTTCTTTGTTGGGGTTATATTGTATGGCCAGGGCCACTTGCTTTCTTTGTTGGGGCTAATATGTATGGATAGGTCCACTTGCTTTCTTTGTTGGGTCTATAATATATGGTTAAGACCACTTGTTTTCTTTGTTGGGCCTAACATGTATGGCTAGGGCCACTTGCTTGAGTACAAGAAACAAACATTCACACAGAGAACCTGCTTAAAACGTTTGCTCTTTGGAATATATTTTCTTGCGCGGTCCATTGGTTCAAAGGATGATGGCGTCTCAAAAGAGAAAAAATAAATTGCACCTAATTTAATCCTCCACTGATGGGGTGTCTGAAGTTGCAGGTAAGCTGGATGGTGGAATATTTCCCCTCCTTTTTATTTTTCCTTTATTCCCATTTCCCCCTTTTTTTGTAAAGTGGTGCAGATAGGGAGTTGCTGGTTTCTTACCCCTGAATGTCTCCATTTTCTCTATTTTTAGTCATCTTCTTTATCTCAATTCCTAGGCAATATTGGACCAGTTTGCCGGAAGCATTTCTTTTGAGCTTGGATTACATGGGGGTAGGGAATGTGGCCAAAGACAAAAGAGGGCAGTTGTATCTGGAGGCTCAATCACAAATTCCCAGTCATGTGGATGAGGGGGGACAAGAATGATCCGCTGTTGTCTACTTATTTTCAGGCAAACAATGGCCACTGGAGAAGGTTTTCTCTTTTTTTCAAGGTGATGGAATTTTTATATCAACTTACAAGTATGTGTGCAGGAAATGCAGGCAGAGATTTGCAGCAGTATGGAAAACAGAATCGGTATCTTATCATGCTAATGAATACATTGGAATTAATCTACAATGGAGTGTCAAATTCTTCAAAGACTGGTTCAGAGTCCAACAGTTCATTAAACAGCCTACATTAAAAAAATGTTTAAATGTTGTATTTCGATGTATTACGCAGTGATTTTCACATTTCGGTTTGTAGTAGTCCTCTAGCACAGGGTAACCGGTTAAACTGTTATATCGATTTTAAATCGTCAAAACATGGTGGTGACTTAGGCTAGGGTCAGATCTTTGTAAGTCGAGAATCCATACAAATTCACACATTTCCTGACATACAGAGAAGCCCTGTAGTATATGTACCTGAATTCTTCCTGTATATTTCCGTTTCCTACACCATATCATTGGGACTGGGTGAGAAAGCACCAGAAATAGACGAGGTGGTATCAAAAAGCTTTGACCACGTCTGCTATTTTATCATGGACAACAAGTCAGAACAAGGAGCAAAGGTGAAATTCTGCATGAAACCGGGCAAATCTGCCGCAGAGACATTTGACACGATTTGGCAAGTTTACGGAGATGCTGCAATGAGTCGTTCGAGGTGTTTTGAGTGGCATGTGCGCTTCAAGAGCAGAAGAACATTCCTGGAAGACAACAAGAGATCAGGAAGACCTTCAACGAGCTCAACCTCTGAAAATGTCGAAACCATTTGTTAACTTGTGCATGATGATCGTCGGAGAACAATCCACCACATTGCTGCCATTGTGTCATACGGAACAGTCCAGGCAATCCTCATGTGTGATTTAAACATGTGTCGTGTTGCTGTCACGTTCATCCCCAGGCTGCAATAATCTCACTTCCGTAACCATGCTACTCACCAGATATGGCTCCTGTGGACTTCGCCCTCTTCCCGAAGATGAAGACCTGGCTTACAGGTCGCCGTTTTGACAACACCATATTATTGGGACTGGACAAGAAAGGGCCAGAAGTATAGGAGGTGGTATCAAAAAGCTTCAAGACTAGTTTTGTAACACACCAACAAATGGCAGCACAAGGCTGCAAATGCAGTCACAGGGAGCAACAACCTTCATGAGTCAGTGTGCCAAAAGACATTGTCCTGTGTACATTGGGAGCTGTGTATCTTGTGTTATTCTGACCACGTCTGCTATTTCATCACAGGCAGCAAGTTAGAACAAAGAGCAAAGGTGAAATTCTGCATGAAACCGGGCAAATCTGCCACAGAGACATTTGACACGATGCGGCCAGTTTATGGCGATGCTGCAATGAGTCGTTTGAGGTGTTTTGAGTGGCATGTGCACTTCAAGAGCGGAAGAACATTCCTGGAAGACGACGAGATATCAGGAAGACTTTCAATGAGCTCAACCTCTGAAAATGTCAAAACCATTTGGTAACTTGGGCATGATGATTGGAGAACAATCCACCACATTACTGCCTTTGTGTCATACGGAACAGTCCAGGCATTCCTCATGTGTGATTTAAACATGTGCCATGTTGCTGCCACATTCGTCCCCAGGCTGCAATAATCTCACTTCCGCAACCCCGCTACTCGCCAGATGTGGCTCCTGCAGACTTCACCCTCTTCCCGAAGATGAAGACCTGGCTCACAGGTCACCGTTTTGACAACACCATATTATTGGGACTGGGCGAGAAAGGGCCAGAAATAAACGAGGTGGTATCAAAAAGCTTCAAGTTAGAACAAAGAGCAAAGGTGAAATTCTGCATGAAACCGGGCGAATCTGCCGCAGAGACATTTGACACGATGCGGCCAGTTTATGGAGATGCTGCAATGAGTTGTTCGAGGTGTTTTGAGTGGCATGTGCGCTTTAAGAGCAGAAGAACATTCCTGGAAGACAACGAGAGATCAGGAAGACCTTCAACGAGCTCAACCTCTGAAAATGTCGAAACCATTTTGTAACTTGGGCATGATGATCGTCGGAGAACAATCCACCACATTGCTGCCATTGTGTCATACGGAACAGTCCAGGCAATCCTCATGTGTGATGTAAACATGTGTCGTGTTGCTGCCACGTTCGTCCCCAGGCTGCAATAATCTCACTTCCGCAACCACATTACTTGCCAGATTTGGCTCCTGCGGACTTCGCCCTCTTCCCAAAGATGAAGACCTGGCTCGCAGGTCGCCATTTTGACAACATTGCAGAGATCCAGCGTGAATAGCAGAAGGTGCTTGAAATGTTTTGAAAAGAAGACTTCCAGGACCCATTCCAGAAGTGGCAGGAACGTTGGGAGCTCTGTATTGCTGTGCAAGGGGACTATTTTGAAGGTGATAGTGCGTAAACATAGATAAATAAAATACTTTCTTGTAAACAGAGCTAGTCTCAAAACTCTTTGATACCACCTCGTACATCTACTAAATGATGCAGAAGTCTTTAGTGCCTCATCCTATGTTTTTTGAAAACCAGTATGACTCTTAAGGTTGGGTAATGGTTCACTAAGGTCAAGAAAGTAATGGAGGATGAAAATCAGACAGCTTTGGGATCAATATGACACTCTCTATGGTATCCGGGTACTTTGTTTAAATTTTAAGTCTACATCGGATTTTGGGGAACCCACCACCAAGTGATAGCTTCCTGCTGGGATGGATTCAGGCAGGTTCGGACAAGGATCCAAACATGCCTGAGTTTATCCCTAGTCTCAAGTTATTTGTGGGATCCATGTCTACACGTTTGTTACCTTGAAGTAGAAGGAAAGGCAATACGGTCACTTACCCCAAAACACTGCCTCCCCGCTGCTCTTCTACTTCCTGCATTTAGCTACTAATAAATCACAATACAAATATATTTTATAAAACCTTTTTCCAAGTGACGAAGTCACTTGCAAAACCCCCGCGAGTGTGTCTATCACAGCAGCTGGGTGGTTATCAACTCTTCCAGGCCCAGCAACACCATAGAGCTATGGACGCCTATGGGATGACATCACAACTCTAAGGATTCAGCACCGTTGTTGGCCCTGCTCTACACCAAAGCTATACAGTCACACGACCACTTTAAAAAAAACGTATTTCCATTGAGATTCATTAGTAACTGGGTGCAAGAATTAGAAGAGCAGTGGGGAGCCAACATTTAAAAGTTTGGTGATGAAATTGCCTTGCCTTTAAAGATTGTTGGGCAATGGTTCATTAACGTCAATAAAGTGATGGAGGATGAAAATCAGACAGCTTTGGGATCAATATGACACTTTCTATGGTACCCAGGTGCTTTGATTAAATTTTAAGTTTACGTTGGATTTTGGGGAACCCACCACCCAAAAATACCAACAGGAAGTGACAGCTTTCTGCTGGGATGGATTCAGGCAGGTTCAGACAAGGATCCAAACATGCCTGAGTTTATCCCTAGTCTCAAGTTATTTGTGGGATCCATGCCTACACGTTTGTTACCTTAAAGTAAAAGGAAAGGCAATACGGTCACTAACCCCGAAACACTGCCTCCCCGCTGCTCTTCTACTTCCTGCATTTAGCTTCTAATAAATCACAATACAAATATATTTTATAAAACCTTTTTCCAAGTGGTAAAGTCAATTGCAAAGCTCCAGCATGTGTCTATCACAGCAACTGGGTGGTTATCAGGGGCGGACTGACCATTTGAGCACTCGGGCACTGCCAAGGGCCCGGGGTCAGTAGGGGGCCCCATGAAATGCCCCTTGTACCTTTTTATAGGCTTTTTTGGGTGTGCTTTGAGTGTGGGCAAGGACACAGGGGCCCCATGATCCCATATTGCCCGGGGGCCCCATGAGTTGTCAGTCCACCCCTGGTAGTTAACATCTCTTCCAGGCCCAACAACGCCATAGAGCTATAGACGCCTATGGGATGACATCACAACTCTAAGGATTCAGCACCGTTTTTGGCCCCGCTCTACACCAAAGCTATACAGTCACACGACCACTTAAAAAAAACGTATTTCCATTACGATTTATTAGTAACTGGGTGCCGGAAGTAGAAGAGCAGTGGGGAGCCAACATTTAAAAGTTGGGTGGTGATATTGTCTTGCCTTTAAAGATTGTGAAGTAGCACCAAAGACAAGAAAAACATCTCCAACTGGTTGTTTTGTGTTGATGTATTTGTAAGTGTGAAACAGAAAGGTGCAATCTAGTGAAAATGCCTCAAGCACAAACAGACATGTTAAAATGATACCTTTATTGATGTACCCTTAGACAGAGAAACCATTTTATATGGACTGGAGTCATATCCAAAGCGTCCAGCCCCAGTAATACAAATAATGATAGGATAGTTGGAATATTGATCCAGCATATAAATTGGCAATCTCTACAGCGTATAGATTGCATATACATATTATGCGCAAAATAAAAAAAAACAGCTAACAAATTTGAAGGGATTAGAATCAGCATAGTTTTGATTAAGCATATACAAGTTCCAAGGTTAGTACTCAACAGGCTTCTCTTTTTAAGCAGCCATCTCACGTTATGCTGTTCCTAGTACTTCAGAATGAAAGTTTCACAGTAGTTTAACACATTTATTCATTGTATCCAATTATGATCATACGTGGGAAGTTCCAAAATGTACCACGTAACCGCTTTGATCTTTAAACAGATCATTGTACACCATTATTTTCTGTCATTTCAGCTTCATCCTCTGAAATTTATCCTCTAATACAATCATGTACAAACAAGTGTACCGGAAAAGTGGTTCGTCACCAGCAAAGTTTCATGGCGTCACCCTCTGCCGGCACGGCCGATTGACCTAATCTTTGAACTACACAGCTTCCAAAATACAAAAGAGAGGGTCCTCAGAAAATTTTGGTTTCATCCTCTGAAATGTATCACCTAGTATAGTCCTACACAAACAAGTGTACCGGAAAAAAATGGATTGTCACCAGTAGATATTTAATGGCGTCGCCATTTGTTGGCATGGCCAATGACCTCATCTCTGAACTACACATCTTCCAAACGTTTCCAAGATGAAAAAAAAAGAGAGAAGGTCTGCAGAACATTTTAGCTTGATCACCTGAAATGTATCACTTGGTATAATCACTACAAATGTGTACCAGAAAAGTGACTTGTCACCGACAGAGGTTTAATGGCATCACCTTCTGCCGGCAACGGCCAAACGACCTCAACACCGAACTACATCGATTCCAAATGTTTCCAAAATGAAAAAAAAAAGAGAGAGGGTCTACAGAACATTTTAGCTTGATCACCTGAAATGTATCACCTGGTATAATCATATACAAACGTGTACCAGAAAAGTGATTTGTCACCGACAGAGGTTTAATGGCATCACCTTCTGCCGGCAACGGCCAAACGACCTCAACTCTGAACTACACAGCTTCCAAATGTTTGCAAAATACAAGAGAGGGTCCTCAGAAAATTTTGGTTTCATCCTCTGAAATGTATCACCTAGTATAGTCCTACACAAACAAGAGTACCGGAAAAAATGGATTGTCACCAGTAGACATTTAATGGTGTCGCCATTTGCTGGCATGGCCAATGACCTCATCTCTGAACTACACATCTTCCAAACGTTTCCAAGATGAAAAAAAAAGAGAGAAGGTCTGCAGAACATTTTTGCTTGATCACCTGAAATGTATCACTTGGTATAATCACTACAAATGTGTACCAGAAAAGTGACTTGTCACCGACAGAGGTTTAATGGCATCACCTTCTGCCGGCAACGGCCAAACGACCTCAACACCGAACTACATCGATTCCAAATGTTTCTAAAATGAAAAAAAAAAGAGAGAGGGTCTACAGAACATTTTAGCTTGATCACCTGAAATGTATCACCTGGTATAATCATATACAAACGTGTACCAGAAAAGTGATTTGTCACCGACAGAGGTTTAATGGCATCACCTTCTGCCGGCAACGGCCAAACGACCTCAACTCTGAACTACACAGCTTCCAAATGTTTGCAAAATACAAGAGAGGGTCCTCAGAAAATTTTGGTTTCATCCTCTGAAATGTATCACCTAGTATAGTCCTACACAAACAAGAGTACCGGAAAAAATGGATTGTCACCAGTAGACATTTAATGGCGTCGCCATTTGCTGGCATGGCCAATGACCTCATCTCTGAACTACACAGCTTCCAAATGTTTCCAAAATAAAAAAAAAGAGAGAAGGTCTACAGAACATTTTAGCTTGATCACCTGAAATGTATCACTTGGTATAATCATATACAAACGTGTACCAGAAAAGTGGTTTGTGACCACCGGAGGTTTAATAGCATCACCTTCTGCCAAATGATCTCATCTCTGAACTACACAGCTTCCAAAAGCTCAAAAGAGATGGTCTGCAGAACATTTCAGCTTCTTCCTCTGAAACGTATCTTCTAATACTATCATGTACAGAAGATGAAGCTAAAATGTTCTGTAGACCTTCTCTTTTTTATTTTGGAAACAATTGGAAGCTGTGCAGTTCACAGATGATGTCATTTGGCTGTGCCGGCAGAAGGTGATGCCGTTAAACCTCTGCTGGTAACAAACCACTTTTCTGGTACACTTGTTTGTATATAACTATACCAGGTGATACATTCAGATGAAAAAGCTAAAATGTTCTGCAAACCCTCTCTTTTTAAATTTTGGAAACATTTGGAAGCTATGCAGTTCAGAGATGAGGTCATTTGGCCATGCCAGCAAATGGCAATGCCATTAAATGTCTACTGGTGACAATTCATTTTTTCTGGTCATTTGGCCATGCCAGCAAATGGCAATGCCATTAAATGTCTACTGGTGACAATTCATTTTTTCTGGTCATTTGGCCATGCCAGCAGATGGTGATGCCATTAAATGTCTACTGGTGACAATTCATTTTTTCTGGTCATTTGGCCATGCCAGCAGATGGTGATGCCATTAACTGTCTACTGGTGACAAATAATTTTTTCTGGTCATTTGGCCATGCCAGCAGATGGTGACACCATTAAATGTCTGTTGATGACAATCCATTTTTTTCTGGAATGCTTGTTTGTACATGACTATACTAGAGGAATAATTCAGAGGATTAGGTCAAAGCGTTCTGGAGACCCTCTTTATTTTATTTTGGAAACTGTCTAGTTCAGAGATGAGGTCAGTTGACCATGGCACCAGAAAGTGGCACCAATAAACTTCTACAAGCGACAAACCACTTGTTTGTACATAACTAGAGGATACATTTTGAAAAAGCATACCAGAAAATGGGTTGTCACCATCAGAAGTTTAATGGCGTCACTCTCATCTGGCAACACCAGATGGGCTCTTTTCAAACTTTATAGCTTTGAAATGTTTAAAAAAAAAAATCAAAGAGTACATTTCAGCTTTATTTTCTAAAGATTATCCTCTAATACAATAATTTACAAACAAGTGTACCAGATAACTGGTAGAAGTTTAATGGCGTCACCCTCAGCTGGCCAAAATGACCTTATCAATGAACTACACACCTTCCACATTAAAAAAAAAGTGGGTCTGCTGACAATTTCAGCTTCATCCTGTAAGGATTATCCTCTAATGCAATCATTTACAAACAAGTGTACCAGGAAACTGGTTTGTCACCAGTAGAAGTTTAATGGCGTCACCTTTAGTTGGCATTGCCAAATGACTTCATCTCTGAACTACACAGCTCCCAAATGTTTCCAAAGAAAAAAGAGAGGGTCTACTGAACATTTCAGCTTCATCCTCAAAGGATTGTCCTCTAATACAATCATGTAGAAACAAGTGTACCGGAAAAATGGTTTGTCACCAGTAGAAGTTTAATGGCGTCACCTTCAGTTGACATTGCCAAATGGCTTCATCTCTGAACTACACAGCTTCCTAGTGTTTCCAAAGAAAAAAGAGAGGGTCTACTGAACATTTCAGCTTCCTCCTTTGAATATCACCTTGTAATAAAATCATGTGCGAACAAGTGTACCAGAAAAGTGGTTTGTCACCAGTAGAAGTTTAATGGCGTCACCTTCAGTTGGCATTGCCAAATGGCTTCATCTCTGAACTACACAGCTCCCAAATGTTTCCAAAGAAAAAAGAGAGGGTCTACTGAACATTTCAGCTTCCTCCTTTCAATATTATCATCTAATAAAATCATGTGTGAACAAGTGTACTAGAAAAGTGGTTTGTCACCAGTTGAAATTTCATGGTATTACTCTCAGCTGGCACTGCCAAATGACCTCATCTGTCAACTACACAGCTTCCAAGAGTTTCCAAAACAGAGGGTCTGCCGAACATTTCAGCTTCATCCTCTAAGGATTACCCTCTAATACAATCATGTAGAAACAAGTGTACCGAAAAAAGGTTTGTCACCAGTAGAAGTTTTATGACGTCACCTTCAGTTGGCATTGCCAAATGACTTCATCTCTGAACTACACAGCTTCCGAGTGTTTCCAAAGAAAAAAAGAGAGGGTCTACTGAACATTTCAGCTTCCTCCTTTGAATATTATCCTCTGATACAATCATGCTTCATCTTCTAAGGATTACCCTCTAATACAATCACGTAGAAACAAGTGTACCGGAAAAATGGTTTGTCACCAGTAGAAGTTTAATGGCGTCACCCTCCGCTGGCACTGCCAAATAGCCTCATCTATGAACTACACACCTTCCAAATGTTTCCAGAATAAAAAGAGAGGGTCTACAGCAGCCTCTCTCAACCAGGGTGCCCAGGCACCCTGGGGTGCCTTAAAGTTTCTTCAGGGGTGCCTTGGCAAAAAGTCTAAAAATTGCCCAATACTTGTATACAAGCTAGCGTGTGGAACAAGCCCGCCTTTTAGTTACACAAAGGCACAGGTCTTTATTGTGCACCATTACGACCTTATAGCCGCCGGCGTCCTGACAACCAATGACATCAGTTAATAGGGAGGATGGCAGCTGCCTGCACAGCATCCTAGCTTCACCCTACCCCGCCCTTCTCCATCAGTGCTGGGGTCACATTAGCTCAGTGATGGAGAAAAACTGCGAGAAACATGGGAATACTAGTCAGTCCAAGTGTGCAAAAGTGTATTTGCTTTGGAAGAATAAATCCCCTCTAATGTTGGATGTCCTACATGTGTGGATGTTGCTGCGTTATATACAACTATTAGAATAGTTTTTCAGATTTTAGAATGGGGTGCCCTTTTAAAATGGACAGTCTTGAGGCACCCTATTTTAGAATGGGGTGCCTCAAGACTGTCCATAATTTTAAAGGGTGTCTCGGGACTGTCCATAATTTTAAAGGGTGCCTTGACTGAAAAAGGGTTGAGAAACAATGGTCTACAGAACATTTTAGCTTCATGGCCATAATTGTATTAGAGGATACGTTTCAGAGGATGAAGCTGAAATGTTCTTCGGACCCTCTCTTTCGGAAACTTTTGGAAGCTGTGTAGTTCAGAGTTGAGGTCACTTGGCCATGCCGGCAGAAGGTGATGCCATTAAACCTCTACTGGTGGCAAACCACTTTTCTGGTACACTTGCGTGTATACGATTATACCAGGTGATACTTTTCAGAGGATAAAGCTAAAATGTTCTGCAGACCCTCTATTTTTTTAAAACCTTTGGAAGCTGTGTAGTTCAGACATGAGGTCATTTGGCCATGCCAGCAGATGGTGCCGCCAGTAAATATCTACTGGTGATAATCCATTTTTTTTTTTTGCTCGTTTGTACATGACTGTCCTAGGGGATGCATTTTAGATGATGAAACCAAAACCTTCTGCAGACCCTCTTTTTTTTTTTTCATTTTGAAAGCTATGTAGTTCAGAGATTTGTCTATAAAGGAATTCCACAAGAATAACAAATAGAAAATTTAAACTGATATTATAGCACAATATCGGTTTCAATTTTCTATCTGGTAATCCTGTATAGCCATATCATCTGTCATAATAGAGGCGTGGATCCTGAGGAAGCAACACTGCTATGAAACGCGTCGATCCATCATATCAATTTGTAACCTTTACCATGTATTTGTCACACCTAAAATGATATACCATTGGATGTATCTTGGTGTATGATTTGAATGTCTTTTAAAGTTGTAATAAAGTTTTTTTATAGATTATTGGTAGTGTTTCATGTATCCCTGGGAAGGCACGTACGATTATGTTTTTTGATCCCAGTAAGTGTGGTTGTGGAGTAAGTACACTTACCGGCCACATTATTAGGTTCAAATGCTTGGTAACACAAATTGCTAATCAGCCAATCACATGGCAACAACTCAATGCATTTAGGCATCTAGACGTGGTGAAGACGACTTTCTGAAGTGCAAGCCGAGCATCAGAAAGGGGATTTAAGTTACTTTGAACGTGGCATGGTTGTTGGTGCCAGATTGGCTGATCTGAGTATTTAAAAAACTGCTGATCAACTGGGATTTTCTCGCACCGCCATCTCTAGGGTATACAGAGAATGGTCTGAAAAAGAGAAAATATCCAGTGAGTGGCAGTGGTGTAGAGGAAAATGCCTTGTTGATGTCAGAGGACAGAGGAGAATGGGCAGACCGGTTCCAGATGAAAGAAAGGCAAAAGTAACTCCAATAACCACTCGTTACAGCCAAGGTATGCAGAATACCATCTCTGAACGCACAACACGTCCAAAATGTAACAGATGGGCTACAGCAGCAGAAGACCACACTGGGGGCCACTCCTGTCAGCTAAGAACAGGAAATGGAAGCTGCAATTCGCACAGACTCACCAAAATTGGACAATAGAAGGTTGGAAAAATGTTGCCTGGCCTGATGAGTCTGGATTTCAGCTGCAACATTCAGATGGTAGGGTCAGAATTTGGCATGTATAACATGTAAGCATGGATCCATCCTGCCTTGTATTAATGGTTCAAGGAATGCAGAATACCATCTCTGAACGCACAACATGGCCAACCTTGAAGCAGATGGGCTACAGCAGCAGAAGACCACACTGGGTAGCAAGTCAGGGCAAGATCTAGCCTGTCCAGTGTGGGGGTGCAGTAAAATATGTCAGGGGGTAAAGGATGGGAGGTCTGCAGGGCAGAGGACAGGGGTCACTGCTGGCAGGGCAGAGGACAGGGGTCACTGCTGGCAGGGCAGAGGACAGGGGTCACTGATGGCAGGGCAGAGGACAGGGGTCACTGGTGGCAGGGCAGAGGACAGGGGTCACTGCTGGCATGGCAGAAGACAGGGGTCACTACTGGCAGGGCAGAGGACAGGGGTCACTGGTTGACAGGGCAGAGGACAGGAGTCTCCGCTGTAAGGGCAGAGGACAGGGGTCACTACTGGCAGGGCAGAGGACAGGGGTCACTGCTGGTAGGGCAGAGGACAGGGGTCTCTGGTTGATGAGGCAGAGGACAGGGGTCACTACTGGCAGGGCAGAGGACAGGGGTCACTACTGGCAGGGCAGAGGACAGGGGTCACTACTGGCAGGGCAGAGGACAGGGGTCACTACTGGCAGGGCAGAGGACAGGGGTCACTACTGGCAGGGCAGAGGACAGGGGTCACTACTGGCAGGGCAGAGGACAGGGGTCACTGCTGGTAGGGCAGAGGACAGGGGTCACTGGTTGATGAGGCAGAGTACAGGGGTCACTACTGGCAGGGCAGAGGACAGGGGTCACTACTGGCAGGGCAGAGGACAGGGGCAAAGCTCTTTCTCACATCCCTGCAGTGCACACAGCCTGGGCACAGAGAGTAGAGCCCCTTCTCCTCCCTGCACAATGCACAATGAGATCAGTATAGTGTCAGGGTAGGGCAGTATAATGTCAAACTAGGGCGGTAAAGTATCAGATTAGGGTGGTATTGTGTCAATTTAGGGCAGTATAGTGGCAGGTTAGGGTAGTATAGTGGCAGGTTAGGGTTGGCATTGGGGTTGCACAACTAAAATCTGTCGGAGGCATAGCCCACCTGAGCACACCCCTAGATTCGGCCATGTAGCAAGGTGTACCTAATACAGTGGCCAGTGAGTGTATATAGGAGCAATCTGTTTATCAGGGATGGTGCCCAATGGGGAATATGTTGAATGGCCCCACCCATAATTAGATCTACATACTTAACTGGGAGACAGTTGAGGGAAATCATCGAAGGGACACAACCATAAAATCTAACAGAGGGTTTATTCCTGTTCTATCCAGAACAAATTCTGAGAGATTCCGATACATTCACCGCCATGTAAAAAATACCACCATGTGCGTCCGGTGAAATGTTTGACATTGATTTCAGTTTACGATGCAACTTATCGCACCCTTGCTGCTGTTTTTGGCAAGTGTTGTAATCAGTAACAGATATTTTCTTTTTTGGGTTTAGGGAACGGGAAGAGAAACTTTGTGTTAGAAAATACCCCCCCCCCCACTATACAGCCTTCATTTTCAAAGTCTTCTTCAGGAACAATGTTCTTAAGAGTAGAGCTCCACCCAAATGGGGAAGTTCCGCTTTAAGTCTTTGTCCACCGCTCCCCATTAAGATTGGCACCTTAGGGGGGAGCAGGTACCCTAATTTGACAGGCACCCGCTCCCACTTCCGCTGCGATTGCCTAGGCGATCAGAAGCGGAAGTTGTCCCCCCCTCTCCTTGTAGTCTTCTGGGACATGTGACGGGTCACATTTCACAAAGCAGACCATTCACAAAGCGCAGAGCTTTTCTGGCCTAGGCGATGTCATACATCCCAAGAGACTTCAGGAGGGGAGGAGGGGCTTTCTCAGTTAAGTGCACCCTCATGCCTAAGCTAAGGGCAGATGCATTCCAAGAAATAAATGCTACATGAATCATCTGCCCTTACTCAAGATGGCCGTGGAGGGTGTTTTCCAAAGTGATTTTTCGGCAAAATAAAACATGGAGACTTGGATGGATGGGGAGTGCTTTGAAAAATAAAAATGGATTAAAAAGTGTTTTTGGTTTGTGGTGCAGTGTAGTTCCACTTTAAAGAAGAACTCCAGGATAGGCGAAAAAAAAAAATTACCCTTTACTACACCCCCCCCCCTACACAAAATACTAAGCAGTCTAATTGAATTTTCATGACCTCATCCCTGTAAAGAAAACAGCATCTGACCTGCCAAGGAGGAGGTGTAACAGCCGGGATTACATCATATCCTCTCCTCTCTCTTCTGCAGTAAAAAGAAACTACAGTTCCCATCATCCCCAGGGAACTGTAGTGAATGTGGGCGGGTACACTAGGCCTGTACATGTTGAATGTGTCTGAAAGTCTTGGTCCGCCCACCACGAATGACTTCACTGTTTCCTGGAGGAAGAACTACAGAAGGGATGTGCCAATATGGGTTTGAATGTTCGGCTCTGGAGCAGCCGTTCTCAGCCTTTTTACACCAGAGGAACTCATGAATCAATTTTCAAGTCTTGGGAAACCCATGCTTAAACCAGTTCATTAGGGGTCAGTGGGAAGAATGCCCCGCACATTGGGGGTCACTGGGAAAAATGTCCCTTACATTGGGGGTCAGTGGGAAGAATGTCCCTTACATTGGTAGACAGTGGGAAGAATGTCCCTTACATTGGAGGTCAGTGGGAAGAATGTCTCTTACATTGGTGGTCAGTGGGAAGAATGTCCCTTACATTGGTGGTCATTGAGAAGAATGTCCCTTACATTGGTGATCAGTGGGAAGAATGTCCCTTACATTGGGGAGGTCGGTGGGAAGAATGTCCCTTACATTGGTGAGCAGTGGGAAGAATGTCCCTTACATTGGTGATCAGTGGGAAGAATGTCCCTTACATTGGAGGTCAGTGGGAAGAATGCTCCTTACATTGGTGGTCAGTGGGAAGAATGCCCCTTACATTAGTGGTCAGTGGGAAGAATGCTCTTTACATTGGTGATCAGTGGGAAGAATGCTCTTTACATTGGTGATCAGTGGGAAGAATGTCCCTTACATTGGTGATCAGTGGGAAGAATGTCCCTTACATTGGGGGTCAGTGGGAAGAATGTCCCTTACATTGGGGGTCAGTGGGAAGAATGCTCTTTACATTGGTGATCAGTGGGAAGAATGCTCTTTACATTGGTGATCAGTGGGAAGAATGTCCCTTACATTGGTGATCAGTGGGAAGAATGTCCCTTACATTGGGGGTCAGTGGGAAGAATGTCCCTTACATTGGGGGTCAGTGGGAAGAATGTCCCTTACATTGGGGGTCAGTGGGAAGAATGTCCCTTACATTGGTGGTCAGTGAGAAGAATGTCCCTTACATTGGGGGTCAGTGAGAAGAATGTCTCTTACATTGGTGATCAGTGGGAAGAATGCTCCTTACATTGGGGGTCAGTGGGAGGGGTTGGGGTAGGTAAGTCCCAGTGGACTACTTTCCATTTTCTTCAATCTTACAAAACAGAGGACACCACCCCCCCAGAGAATTCAAGAGGGAGAACTCTCAAGAACGGACCAAAATGGAAAGTGGTCCACTGGGACTTACCTACTCCAACCCTTCAAAGTCCAACCGCTGACACCACCCACCAGAGAATTCAAGAGGGAGAATCCTCAAGAACGGACCAAAATGGAAAGTAGTCCACTGGGACTTACCTACCCCAACCCTTCAAAGTCCAACCACTGACACCACCCACCCCACCGAACACTCCCAACCCCCCAACAACCCCCCCTTTCCCAGGAAACCCACAACACACCCCCTCCCCAGATGGAGGACCCTCCCGTCCTGTCACCCCCCTCACTATGAGGAGGAAGAGGAGTTCTCTGTTTTGTAGGATTGTCATAGATCTGATGGTCTACAACTGTTTATGGTGCATAATAAAATTCATTTGAGGTTAGCCAGCCAGGTGTGCAGCCTTTTTTCTTTTTCTTCTGTTTTTTTAACCCCATATTTACTGGAAATGCCTAAGGTTCCTTGAAGATTGCTGTACACGCCATGATATATATTCAACTAACGTAAGAGAAAAAGAAATGTGGGTTGAGCAGATACCAGGGGAGATGGGCATATTCTAAAACTGGTACACCTAGAAGTCCCAGATGCCCTTTATTTGTCTGATGGTATATTTAGCTAGTTGTTGCCTTCTCCCTCCCCACTCCCACCCCACAAACCACTTTCTTATGTGCACATTGACAATCCTTACACCAAGCCATCCCCAGGCCCTGCTATCTGTACATTAGTTTTCACCATTTGTTTTTACATTCACTTGGAAATATGAATCCTTTACAGCAGTGGTCTCCAAACTAAGGCCCATGGGCCAGATCTGGCTAACAGCTGTGGTCTCCAAACTATGGCCCATGGGCCAGGTCCGGCCCACAGCTATGGTCTCCAAACTACAGCCCATGGGCCAGATCCAGCCCACAGCTATGGTCTCCAAACTACGGCCCATGGGCCAGATCCAGCCCACAGCTATGGTCTCCAAACTACGGCCCATGGGCCAGATCCGGCCCACAGCTATGGTCAGTAGCATGTTCTCAATGTACGCAGGTTTAGAATTCAGCCCAGCAGAGGATGCCTATGGTGTACTCTTTGACCTGATGTTAGAGGATCTCTGATGAAGAGCACAATATAAGGTGTGACCCTGATATAAGATGGGCTCAGATGTAATAAGGACTCTGATAGGAGACCCTGATATAAACTAATATAAAGGGGGGCTCTGATGCAGAGCCTCATATAAGTAGGGACTATGATGTAATAGGGACTCTGATGGGAACCTGACATAAAGTGGTACTCTGATGGAGACCCTGATATAAGGGGGGCTCTGATGTAATGGGGAATTTGATGGGATGTCTGATATAAAAGGGGACTCTAATGGGGACCCTGATATAAGAGGGGACCCCAAATGATGGAGGCACTGATTTTAAGGGGGCTTCTGATGGTGGTTCTGATGTATGGAGCACTCTGATGGGGAACACTGATGAAAGGGGGATTTTGATGGGGACCCTGATGTAAGGGGCACTCTGATGGAGAGCCTGATGTAAAGGGGAATCGAAGGGTGATTCTGATGTATAGAGCACTTTGATGGGGATCCTGATGTAAAGGGGCACTGTGATGGGGATCCTGATGTAAAAGGGAATCGAAGGGTGATTCTGATGTATAGAGCACTCTGATGGGGATCCTGATGTAAAGGGGCACTGTGATGGGGATCCTGATGTAAGGGGGCACTGTGGTGAGGACCCTGATGTAAGGGGGCATTCTGGTGGGGACCCATATATATGGGGGCACTGTGATGGGGATCCTGATGTAAGAGGACACTTTGGTGGGGATCCTGATGTAAGGGGGCACTCTGGTGGGGACCCTGATGTAAGGGGGCACTGTGATGGGGATTCTGATGTAATGGGGCACTCTGGTGTGGACCTTGATGTAAGGGGGCACTGTGATGGGGATCCTGATGTAAAGGGACACTCTGGTGGACAACCTGATGTAAGAGACCTGATACAGACCCTGATAAAAGGGAGGTCTTTGATGTAATGGGGACCCTGATATAAAAGGGGGCTCTGATGGTGGTTCTGATGTATGGGGCACTCTGGTGGGGATTCTGATATCAGGGGGCACTCTGATGGGTTCCCTGATGTAAGGGGGCACTCTGATGGGTTCCCTGATGTAAGGGGGTACTCTGATGGGAACCCTGATGTAAGGGGGCACTCTGGTGGGGATTCTGATAAAAGGGGGCACTCTGATGGGTTCCCTGATGTAAGGGGGCACTCTGATGGGTTCCCTGATGTAAGGGGGCACTCTGATGGGAACCCTGATGTAAGGGGGCACTCTGGTGGGGATTCTGATATAAGGGGGCACTCTGATGGGTTCCCTGATGTAAGGGGGTATTCTGATGGGTTCCCTGATGTAAGGAGGCACTCTGATGGGAAGCCTGATGTAAGGGAGCACTCTGATGGGGACCCTGATGTAAGGGGGCACTCTGATGGGGACCCTGATGTAAGGGGGCACTCTGATGGGGACCCTGATGTAAGGGGGCACTCTGATGGGTTCCCTGATGTAAGGGGGCACTCTGATGGGTTCCCTGATGTAAGGGGTCACTCTGATAGGGACCCTGATGTAAGGGGGCACTCTGATGGGTTCCCTGATGTAAGGGGGCACTCTGATGGGTTCCCTGATGTAAGGGGTCACTCTGATAGGGACCCTGATGTAAGGGCACCTTGTTGTAAGTGGGATCTTATTTATTTATAAAAACTGTTTGTTTTTTTTTTTCTTTCAAACCGCAAATATTTTCAAAGATATACCATGTGGCCCTCCTAGTGAAAGGTTTGGAGACCCCCGCTTCACAGAGCAACGATTCCAACAATGTGCAGCGTAAGGTGAAGATATTCGATTCATATGCAGTTGGATGGCACAGGTTGAACAGCAAACACTTTATGGCACGCCGTGTAATTCAAACACCGTGATCTGTAGATGTGCGACGGGAAAAATACTTCTTCAAAAGCAGGTCAAGAGCAAAGCCAAGCCAATGATCAGAACCGGAAATACAACAAGAGAAGTCCACAGAGCATCTCAGAAAAAAAAAATTGTATGAAAAGTTTTTTTTTTCTTTCTAAAATAAGGTTTACATTTTGTCTATAACTTCGATTCAGAGGTCAGTCCAAACTTGTAACACTCAGAACTGATGAGATAAACGTTTACGTTCGAGATCGCTCGCATTTAAAGTGCCGCCGTCCTCCATAGGCACGGAGGCAGCCATTGTGTGGGGGGATGAAGCAAACGTTCGGCTTTTCCATCGGCTAGGAACGACTAACGTCAAAATGGGTACACAGCCTATCAAAACTCACTTTCATCGCAGCCCACAGAACGCCTGCTTCCGCCGCGCCACGGGGCGACCTCACCACTTTTAATGGAAGCTGCTGGTATATATTAAACTTTTTTTTTTTTTTGAAAAGCAGATATAACGCTACATAACACGCATCTCTAAATTAATGAAAAAAAAAAAAACAAAACAAAAAAAAAAAACCCCAAAACATTATTCGGCTGAATTTCACAGACAAAAGAAAGTGCTTTATGAAGTCGATGTGACGCCCCCGCTACGTTATACCTTTTTTTTTTTTCCCCAAGGAGAAGTTATAGAACAGGAAAGTATATCTGTAGAACATTTTCTGAGCTATACAAATATAAAATAAAAAAAAAAAAAAATTGCAATACTGTCACAATGGTTACAAAAATTGTTCTAACTCCAAAAAAACAAAAAACCAAAAAAAAAACCAAAAAAAAAAACAAAACCCATAAAGCTTCCTTCGAACTCCGTGTAAATCTATCCACATTGTGTATAAATACATTTTGTGTTTTCTTAAAAAAATCTCTATCTACACATTTTAAGCCTCTACATATATACCTTCTATACCTCTCCCAAACATTACAACACTATACAACCAGTCAGTATGTGTGCCTGTCTCTCAATGTAGTAGGTATACATAGAATTTTTGTGTTTTTTTTTTTGTGTTTTTTTTGTTTTTGTTTTTTTTTATAGATGCCACAGACATTAAGATGTTTTCACACATCTGAATGGGGAAGCAAAGTCCAGTTTTACATCACGTCATTGTCCGTTTTTCGTTTTCTCTTCTCGCGTGTGTCCGGTGTGTGATATGATCTAGGCAAATAAAATCCAGTCCGTCAAGATCCTACATACACTGGGAGCACCCGCATTTGATTGGCTTCTCTACGTCTTCCACGAAGGAGGATCCGTCGCTGCACTCGAACGTGTACTTCCTGCGCTTCATGCGTAGCCCCGTGCAGCAGCCTTGGTTGTGGCAGGAGCCCCGGCACTCCACCCAAGACACCACCCGCGTGGTTTGGCAAATGGCGTACCCTCTTTGCACCTGGTAGTAATCCCGGACGGGCTCCCCTCTACACTCTGACTCTGCGTGAAAAGAAAAGGAGAAAAAAAAACAAAAAAAAAAAAAACGTGTGAAATGGTGAAGTGTTAATTGTGTTTATGTTTTCTTTATTAAGACGGCAATCATTTCTGGTTAATGAGCGTGTAATTAAAGCTGATCTGTCGCTGAAACATAACAATTCGTCAAATATTCATTGTAAGGAAAGGCTTTCGTGTTTCTCTCTTCTGTCAGCTGCGGAGATCCACGCAAAATACAATAAAAACAGTCCAACAAATACAATTCTTCATCCTCACCCTTGGAAAGACCATCAATCCCACACCTAGGCCCAGGACAAGGGGTGGGCAGGAGGAGAAGAAGACCTGGCCACAGCAAAGCAGGGGGGCAGTAAAACCATTAACAGTGGTGGAGGAGGCGCAGTTCCGCATTCCTTGACCTGGGTGCTAGCCAAAGCTGTCCGGGTACTGGCCACACCTGAACAAACCCGAAGCAAAGATGGCGGGGTTTGTGTTTCTTGCAGCCTGACCAACTCTAGCCAGAGCTTGGAGAAGCACATCCATACACTTTGCCGAAGACTTATGGGGACCATGAAAAGCTAACCTCCATACTGACTGATACTCATGCACAGGGGCGCACTGACAACTCATGTGGCCCCCAGGCAATAGGGGATCATGGGGCCTCTGTGTGCTTGCCCACACCCAAAAAAGCCTATGAAAAAGTCAATGAAAGGTACCAGGGGCATCTCATGGGGCCCACTACTGACCCTGGGTGCTCAAATAGTCAGTCTGCCCCTGTTCATGCAAAATATCAGAAGATTAGGAGCCCATGGTTGGACTATAATAGGCACTTGCTCCCTCCTTGCTATAATTATCCACTACATGGACTCTGCTATAGGCTGGGCCTCATGGGATCTCCTATACCTACCCCATTTCCCATATTCCCCTAGCCCAGGGGTAGGCAACCTGCGGCTCTCCAGCTGTTGCTGGACTACAAGTTCCATCATGCCTCAGCAAGTCATAACTGTAACTGTCAATTTTGCAATGTCTCATGGGAAATTTAGTTCCACAACAGCTAGAGAGCCACAGGTTGCCTACCTCCGCCCTAGCCCTCTCCACTATTCTCTCCCTAGTTCATGTGTCAAACACAAGGCCCGTAGGCCGAGTATGGCCCGTCAGACCATTTATTGTCACCCTCACACCACTCCCACAGCTGTGGCACCCTCCTCATTTCTGCCCCACCTTGCCACAGCAGTGGGCAGCAGTGAGGAGGACAGAACTCCTCCACTAGATCCTGTGCTTCTCTGTGCATCCACAGAGAGGCTCGTCTTTGCCCCGTCTCAGCAGTGGGCAGCAGAGAGGAGGACAGAACTCCTCTTACAGATTCTGTCCCTCTCTGTGCAGCCACAGCTCCCCCTCACCTCCACCTCCCCTGTTCTCAGCACTGACTCCAGCTCTCCTCTGGTCCTCCTCCAGACCCCGCACTTTCTGCTTCCCAGCTTCTTCTTGGCAGCAGCACAAGGTAATGGGGGTGCGCTGTGATGTAAAGCAGAGTGGGGGACTCTTGACTTCTGATGGTGGGAGGGCTTGTGACATCTACTGTAACGGGGGCACCCTGCTCTGGGCACATCTAGTCTTACAGATACAACTGGCTTTTTAAGGGCAACCATAAAGCTGATGCGGCCCGCAATGAAAAGGAGTTTGACACCCCTGCCCTAGTACTTAGCCTTCCCCTCTTGATCTTTGTCCTTTTCTCTACCCCTTCATTGTGTTGATACATCCTTAAAATACGCATTCCCTCCAACCATGCACATGGCGATATTCGTTGCACCCAAAAGGCTATGAACCCACCACCCAAGCCTTTCTGCACTATGAAGCCCACCACACTGTAAACATTATTTGCTCTCTTTTTGATAATATGGCTAATGCGATCTTTTTGTTACCATTACAGTCTGAATATTACGATTCTTGTGCCATTTCAATATACTCTGCTGGAAAAATTCAATAAACCTGTTGTGAAACAAATACAACTCTTCATAAAAGGCTTACTAGGTTCCAGGGTCGTAACTAGAAATCACAGGGCCCCATGGAAAAATTTTTTATGTGGACACCTCCCCAAGCAGTAAAAAAAAAAATGGAACACTACCCATTGATGTTGCCTTCCCACTGCTCTTGTATTTGTTGCATACATCTCAATGGAAATACATCCAGTGGTAGTTAGTCTCAGGGTGTGTCCAAGATGGCGGACACTTGAATCTGGAACTCTGCTTCCTATATGCAATTATAGGCAGCAAATGCCTATGCAAATAATAGTCTTTCTCCTCATGCTGGACTGATATATGACCACCACCGCTGTCTCCTCGAATTCCCCCATAGTGCTGAGGTTATTACAAAGGGCAAGTTAATTGTGAGTACAATCTGCTCCTCAGGCACAATCCGTTCCACCATTACACCCCCTGGGCTTGCAGTCTTCACATCTAACATGGCAACACTGACTGACTCCGAGGCCTTAGAAGGGACACAGGCTGATTTATGGCTGCAATAAACACCTGCCACACAGGGCCGCATCTAGCCTGTCCGATGTGGGGGTGCAGTAATAAATGTAAGAGGGGCAGAGGACAATGCTGGCAGGGCAAAGGACAGGGGCACAGCTCCTTCTCCCATCCCTACACACAGCCTGGGCACAGGCAGAAGAGGTCCTCCTTCCCACACAATGCATAACTGAGATCAGTATAGTATCAGTCAAGGACAGTATAGTGGCAGGAGGGCCAGAAAGTATCAGATTGGGGTGGTATAGTTTCAGATTAGGGCAGCAAGTAGCAGGTTAGGGCAGTATAGTGGAAGGTTAGGGTTGGCTTTGGGGGGGGGGCACAACCAGGGGTGGACTGACAACTCATGGGGCCCCCGGACAATAGGGGATCATGGGGCCCCTGTGTCCTTGCCCAAACTCAAAAAAGCCTATGAAAAAGGTACCAGGGGCATCTCAAGGGGCCGCATACATAAAAGTGGCCACCCGCCCAAGTCTATAACTGGCTTATGAAGCAAGGACACATAAACAGGCATCACATAGTGAAAAAAAGGGGGAGAGAACAATGTTCTTGGACAACTTGCCAGCCAGCTTGCTAACAACCGAATTAACCTGTCTAACAGTATGCGTTTATAACAGGGGTTTAGTTAGCACACATTTGCAAATACATACGTAAGCCACAGAGCCACGACACGGCACCCTGATCATCTGTGGTCCTAACTCTAAAATTTATGAGTCCCCATAGTAGAGGCACATGCATTTAATGGATAGATCAAGGGCAGGTGGACCTGAGGGAGCCACCCCTCTTAAAGGCAAAGGAGTGCACTGGACCCCAGCATGTAGCACAATGGCAACCAGGGCCCTAGTGCACCCACGTACCAAAAACTCAAACATGCATAAAAGTGGCCACCCGCCCAAGTCTATAACTGGCTTATGAAGCAAGGACACATAAACAGGCATCACATAGTGAAAAAAAGGGGGAGAGAACAATGTTCTTGGACAACTTGCCAGCCAGCTTGCTAACAACCGAATTAACCTGTCTAACAGTATGCGTTTATAACAGGGGTTTAGTTAGCACACATCTCAAGGGGCCCCCTACTGACCCCAGGCCCTCGGGCAGTGCCCAAGTTTCCAACTGGTCAGTCTGTCCCTGGGCACAACTAAAATCTGGGGGGACCACCCCAGCACCTCCCTAGATCTGGCTATACTGCCAAACCACTCTCATGACCAAGAATGATCATCTGTAATCGGATGTGGGTCTGATCAGATGTGATTTGGACAAAATCAGAACTCGTTTATCTGCCACAGAGCAGCACATGGGGTTTGTGGAAGATGCTGCCAAGGAACATACAGAAGCATTGCATACACTGTCTGTTAAGGTAAAATCCCATGAGACTAGAGCTGAGGACACTGGGAATAGAAATAGATGGCGTAACCTCAACATTCCCCAAAGTAACCGGAGGACAAGACCCTCCTGACTTTGCTGAACAAGAACTCAGAATGTTTTTAGTAATTCAGCCTACTCCAAATTTTTTTTCGCTATTGAGCAGGCTCATCGTATGCCTGGAGCTCCTCCATGCACTTTCAGAAAGTACTTAATCTCATTCAACCGGACCTGTTCTATAATGTGAAAACCATTTCATACCTTACCAAGCCACTTCTGAAGAAGTGGCTTGGAGAAGCTATTAAATGTCTTCAACATTACAGAACAGGTCCAGTTGAATGTGACCAACAACTACTACAACACCATGACCTGGATGAATGAGAATCTTCAGAGACATGCAGGGGAAGCATGTTACAAGCACCAATGGTTCAGACATATGATGGAGAAGACAGGGACTAGACAAGTATATCTAGTAGTAGTTGGTCACATTCAACTAGACTTGTTCTGTAATGTAGATGATGTTTCACAGCTTCTTTAAGACACTTCTTCTGTTTTGAGTGTGAGGAACACACCCCAACAGTTATATTCAAATGTCGACCCAGGGGCGGACTGACCATTTGGAAACCCGGGGTCAGTAGGGGGCCCCATGAGATGCCCCTGGTACTTTTTTCATAGGCTTTTTTGAGTTTGGGCAAGGACACAGGGGCCCCATGATCCCCTATTGCCCGGGGGCCCCATGAGTTGTCAGTCCGCCCCTGGTACCACCATCACCTTGATCCAGTCATCATGGAAAGGCAGATGTTATTGTCTACAGACAAAATGAGAGGTGTGAAAGTTGTGGACCTGCTCTGTCAAGTTATATAATCCCATCTTTGGTCGCTTCTCGGCCTTTTGGCTAAGATCAAGTGTAGTATCTGTTCTTATCAGTGTCCATTAGGGGTGCTCCACCATCATTCCTGCTTGCGGGGATGATTGGTTGTATAGTACTCCTGCTGGAAGGATGGGGGTCCTGATGGTTAGTACAGGCTGGAAAAGAAACCGAGGCGCCCACAGGCTGCTGGGGCCCGGGAGTAATTCCCCCTGGAAAACCGGAGGGGCCCAGTTCCTCCTGGTTTGAATGGATCTACCTTGTCTGGCCAGGGGCCGGGGAGGCAGAAAGTCCATGAACCAGTGCCCCCTGAGAGTGGTCGCCTCAGGGGTGCTCCTAGTAACACTTGGGTGTGGGACCCCAACGTGTGAAACGTGCACAGGGTCACTGTTTCAAACACTTTTTCTGCACTGCGCCTTTTAGGGCTCGGCCTTTTAGCTAAGTCCAGGGAAATTTTTTTGCTACGGGCCTCAGGGCCTAGCCAGTGCACAATTGCACGGTCACTTTTTTATTTTCGCTTATTTATTTATTTAATTTATTTTACCTCCCACGTTTGTCACTTTTTCACTTATGTGTGTGTTTTTTTCTCCCGGACGGTAGGGTGTGGGTCCACGGGCCTGACCTCAAGTCTAGGGGGAGGATGTCTGGCCTTTTGGTTCCTTCCTTCCCTGTCCCTAGGGGGTTTTCTCTTCGGGAGAGCCCCCTTACCAAGTACTTGGTGGCTGGCTTCGGCACGGGGTCCGCCAGGCCTTTTGGCTAGGTGGACCATATGGGAACCTTGTCCCTGTCAGAAGCTTTGTGTCCCGGGGGATCAGGGTAGAGATCCAACCCCTTAGGGTGGTGGACAAAGCACACCCCTAAGTGCACTTTTTTGTGTTGGTTTTGCATTGGCACGTTTTTTGTACACTTACGGGTTTTTTGTTTTTTCGCACGTTCGCGGACTTGAAAAAAAAAAAATCCCATCTTTGGTGTCAGGAAGGCTTCATAAATGTCCATCCTTCAATTTACATGGTTGAAGGTGTGTATTGTCAAAAGCCAGGGTAGAGATGTTAAAATAACATTACATGTGGAGGACAGATGGTGTCAAAAGCCCCCACCCTTGTTCAGTGCTGGTTGTTCCAGTTTGATGTAGATGGAGTCATCAGAACTGAAGATGTGGCTTGTATAAGCTAAGAAATATCCTCATTATTACCGAACAAATCAAATTGAATGTGACTAACTACTACTAGATATACCATGACCTGGATACAGAAGTACCTTCACAGACTCAACAGAAAAACCTTTTTGAAATCTTTTCCAAATAGTCATGTGACTGCAAAGCTCGGGGGAGTATGTCTGTCCTTGAAGGGCTGACAATCCTTAGACCATTTACATCATCCAACCTTTTTTCTATAGCTCTAAGGCTTTGTTGGTCCTGAAAGAATGAAGGTCCATCAGCAGTGCAGACAGACACACTTGCCGAAGCTTTGCAGTCATAAGGTGACTTGCAAAAAAAAAGGTGCAAAAAAAGGTATTTCCATTGAGATTTGAGCAAATAAAAGAGCAATGGGGAAGTAATGTTAAAAAGATGCTGCCAGTCCAGTCACTTCATAGCAGCACTTATTCTTTGAGGTGGTACTTGCAGGGCCACCCACTGCTCGAATTTCTTCTGATTTGGCAAGAATTGGCAAAAATGTTCCTTTGCTGTAAAGGCTGCGCATTGCATATGAGCAATATACACTCACCGGCTTTATTAGGTACACTTGCTAGTCTTAAGAAAATCTCCCCCACACCATTACACCACCACCAGCCTGAACCATTGATACAAGGCAGGATGGATCCACCACATCATGACACCACCACCACCAGCCTGAACCGTTGATATAAGGCAGGATGGATCCCCCACACCGAGACACCACCACCACCACCACCACCAGCCTGAACCGTTAATACAAAGCAGGTTGGATCCATCACACCATGACACCACCACCAGCCTAAACCATTGATGCAAGGCAGGATGGATCCACCACACCATGACACCACCACCACAAGCCTGAACCGTTGATACAAGGCAGGATGGATCCCCCGCACCGAGACACCACCACCACTAGCCTGAACCGTTGATACAAGGCAGGATGGATCCACCACACCATGACACCACCACCACCAGCCTGTATCGTTGATACAAGGCCGGATGGATCCACCACACCATGACACCACCACCACCAGCCTGTATCGTTGATACAAGGCCGGATGGATCCAAGCTTTCATGTTGTTTATGCCAAATTCTGACCTTACCATCTGAATGTCACAGCAACAAAACTGCCCATTCTCCTCTGACATCAACAAAGCATTTTCCTCGACACAACTGCAGCTCACTGGTTATTTTTGGTCCATTCTCTTTAAACCCAAGAGATGGTTGTGCGTGAAAATCCCAGTAGATCAGCAGTTTTTTAAATACTCAGACCAACCCGTCTGGCACCAACAACCATGAAACATTCAAAGTCACAGCTAAAAAAGTTAGGAGCCAGACTATTTTTAGTGCAGTGTGGGTTGTCATCGCCCAGGGCAAGGCAACCTTTAGGCGACAAGCTTCACATGATGCAATTTGCATCACCAACAACCATGCCACGTTCAAAGTCACTTAAATCGGAGCTCCATCCAAAAGGGGAGGTTCCGCTTTAAGGACTGCTTCCCCACTCCCCATTACGGATTGGCACCTTTGGGGGTTGAGAGGGGAACGGGTACCTGAATTTGACAGGTACCCGCTCCCTTTTCCAGTCTGATCGCCTAGGTGATCGGAAGCGTAAGGTGTCCTCCCTCCCTCCCTATAGTCTTTTGGGACACGTGACAAGTCCCAGAAGACTACTGGACCATTCATGAAGCGCAGCGCTACTCGCGCATGGACAGTGGTTACCCGGCTGTGAAGCCGCAAGCTGTCACAGCCGGGTGCCCACACTGAAGATGCCGGCCTCCAGGAATACAGGACGACCGGTGAATCAGGCTGCAAGGGACACACCGCGGGACCGAGGGAGAGGTAAATGGATGCTTTTTAAAAGTCAGCAGCTACAGTTTTTGTAGCTGATGACTTTTATTTTTTGACAGCGTGAGTGGAACTCCACTTTAAATCCCCTTTCTTCCCCATTCTGATGCTCGGTTTGAACTTCAGCAAGTCGTCTTCACCACGTCTATATACCTAAATGCATTGAGTTGCTGCCATGTGATTGGTTGACAAGCAAATTGTGTTAACAAGCAATTGAACAGGTGTACCTAATAAAGTGGCCAGTGAGTGTATGTGCTAGGAAATCCAGAACTCTTCTTACCCTGATCACAGACTTCGCCCTCAAAGCCGCTGTCACATTCGCAGTAGGCTTCACCCACATCAGAGATCTGGCATCGCCCATGCTGGCACTGAAGGTTCTTGCAGGGATTGTAGAGTTCTGCTTGCTGGTTGCACAGAGCACCTTTGTAGCCTTCTTGGCACACACAGCTGTAAGTCAGAGCATCCAGGGGCATACAAGTCCCGTGTACGCACCTACCAAGAGAGAAGGATTGGTATCACAAAGTTCTCACATATTCACAATCACAAGGACACTCAGCAAGGACAAGACATTGCAGGAGACACACAACAGTTATTCATGTTTTCAGCAGAGAAGGACAAAAACCTGGTCCTACTACGGTGGCTACGTAGCATATTTATATATATAAATGGCAACAGCCAACATTTTGTTGTTTGGATTAAGCTCTTTTAACCTTCTCTTCTTGTATGTCATTAATAAGGACAGCAGAATAAAACCACCTTGGGGGTGCAGTAAGAAGGCAAGGGGGAGATTTACTAAAATTGGAGCACTCAAAATCTGGCGCAGCTGTGCATGGGAGCCAATCAGCTTCTAACTCCAGCTTGTTCAACCCCTTCCATACCGGGCACTTTTACCCCCTTCCTGCCCCCAGGCCAATTTTCAGGTTTCAGCGCTCTCACGTTTTGAATGACAATTGCGCGGTCATACAACATTGTACCCAAACTAAAATTTTATCACTTTCGTCACACAACTAGAGCTTTCTTTTGGTGGAATTTAATCACCGCTGGGGTTTTTATTTTTTGCTAAATTAACAAAAAAAGACCAAAAATTTTGAAAAAACACCCATATTTTTCTTTGTTTCTGTTATAAAAGTTTGCAAATAAATAATTTTTCTTCATAAATTTAGGCCGAGATGTATTCTGCTACATGTCTTTGGTGAAAATAACCCAAATTAGGATGTATTATTTAGTCTGTTGGAAAGTTATAGAGTTCACAAACTATGGTATAGATCTGAATATTGATCAATCCTGAAGTACTGGCAGCCAATCTAATTTCTTGAGGTCCAAGAATGTCAGGACAGTACAGATATCCCCCAAATGTCAGGACAGGACAGATATCCCCCAAATGTCAGGACAGGACAGATATCCCCCAAATGTCAGGACAGGACAGATATCCCCCAAGTGTCAGGACAGTACAGATATCCCCCAAGTGTCAGGACAGTACAGATATCCCCCAAGTGTCAGAACAGTACAGATATCCCCCAAATGTCAGGACGGTACAGATATCCCCCAAATGTCAGGACAGTACAGATATCCCCCAAATGTCAGAGCAGTACAGATATCCCCCAAATGTCAGGACAGTACAGATATCCCCCCAAATGTCAGAACAGTACAGATATCCCCCAAATGTCAGAACAGTACAGATATCCCCCAAATGTCAGGACCGTACATATATCCCCCAAATGTCAGAACAGTACAGATATCCCCCAAATGTCAGAACAGTACAGATATCCCCCAAATGTCAGGACAGTACAGATATCCCCCAAATGTCAGAACAGTACAGATATCCCCCAAATGTCAGAACAGGACAGATATCCCCCAAGTGTCAGGACAGTACAGATATCCCCCAAATGTCAGGACGGTACAGATATCCTCCAAATGTCAGAACAGTACAGATATCCCCCAAATGTCAGGACGGTACAGATATCCCCCAAATGTCAGGACGGTACAGATATCCCCCAAATGTCAGGACGCTACAGATATCCCCCAAATGTCAGGACAGTACAGATATCCCCCAAATGTCAGGACAGTACAGATATCCCCCAAATGTCAGGACAGTACAGATATCCCCCCAAATGTCAAGACAGTACAGATATCCCCCAAATGTCAAGACAGTACAGATATCCCCCAAATGTCAGGACAGTACAGATATCCCCCAAATTAACACTTTTTGCAAAGTAGACAGTCTGACGTATTTCATAACAGGCATGGCGAGTTTTTTGAAGTTGTAATTTTTTTGTCATAATTTTTGAAGAAATAAAAAAAATGATTTTCACTATTTTTTTTTTTTACATATTGTCACCAGTGCAGTACATCACCATCATATAACTGGCATGGCGGTGATCAGGGACACTGACTGGTGACAGTATGAAAAAAACAATTGATAATTTTTTTTTATTTTTTTACTATTTTTTATTAGATTTTTTTCTCTTTTTTTAAGATTTTTTTTTTCATATTTCCAAAGTATGACCAAAGCAGTATACTTTTACCATAGTAACATTGTACTACTTTGGGGAAGTGATCAGTATTTTTTTTTTTTACACAATTTTCTTATAGCAAAGAATTTCTTTGCTATAAACAAGCATTTACCTGAATGAAATCGATTCATTCAGGGTTTTTTCTTGTGCTTAACTGTGATTTGGCCACAGCTAATCACATGACACAGCTGGGCTGTGATTTGCCCAGCTTGTGCATGTGATTGCTGTGACCATTCACAGCTAGACACACTTGTATACAATGGATGGTATGAAAGGAAGCCATCCATTGTATACAACTGTCATGTGACCTGCTGTGATTGGTCACAGCAGGTCACATGGTACTGGCAATGGGGCCGGTACTCAGATCTGTCATCGGCTGTGTCCGAGGTACGTGGCCGGTGACAGATTGCGCCGCTGCGCAGCTCTGCCGGCAGGCGCAGTGCGCATGCCTGAAAGGATGCCATATGCGTCCACCCGGAGGGACGAGCTGCTCGCTCGGCCGCTTTTGTGCTATTGGCCGGGCGGCAACTGGTTAAGCTTTGGCAATAAAACCTGGAAGCTGATTGGTTTCTATGCGGAGCCGCACCAGATTTTGCACCATGCAGTTTTAGTAAATAACCCCCATAGTCTTGCAGTTCCACAGGTTTTACGTGTTCATCAAGTGTCATCGAACACTCTAGTAATGCTGAGAAATGCAGCTTCACTGTGGTAGCCATTGGCTGCTGTAGAGGACATGAACGTGCCATCCCATATTTCACTTGGGTCTCTAAGCAGATAGGAGCGCACGGTTCATTGAAAGCCCAAATTACAAGACCTGGTACACCCATGCATGAGGGCACCTATAATCCCAGTAGATGCAGACAGTATTTCAGCCTGAAGTCTTTCATTTGGACTGAAGCATTGCTTGACTTATTATGACTGTAACATGGCCAACTTGTAGTGGAGGAAGGTTCCACCATCCCTTTATATTATTTTACATACTACCGCTATTAACATCCCCTTTAGGTCTATACATGTATCTCAATCATTCTATATAAGTGAAAAAATACACACTTTTAGAAAATATTAAAATAAATAACATTTAAATTTAAAATATAAAAAACTCCATCATCGCAGGCGGTATATACGGTCAGACACAGCTCAAACAGTTGGGTGGGAGAGATGCAGAAGGTACAAAAATGAAGGCCTACACTTTGGCCTGGCTCTATTTTTGGTCATTACATTCAATAGGACTCTAATGAAAAAAGTACCGACAGGACATCACAGTCCATGCGGACTGAGAAGGGTTACCAGAGCCTGGATCTAAGCCTAGGACCTCTGTTCTGTCTGGCAAGGTCTCTTCTTGCTGGGCCACCTGGAATGCTGAGCAACTCCCTGGACAATACCTTGAATGATCCTGCCTTGAAACTTGTTAGTCTTGAACCTTGTTAGTCTTGAACCTTGAACACTTTGCTCCTCCCATGAACTTCCTGTTTGCCAGATTATTTTGCTCTCCTCAGCCAATATTTTGCTAATGTTATCCTGCTGCCATCCTTATCTTCGCTACCGCTCGTTGCTGACCCTTGGCTTGTTCCTTGACTATGTTTCTGCTTGATCCCAACCTGCAACCACTCCTTACTGACCCTTGGCTTGTTCCTTGACTATGTTTCTGCTTGATCCCAACTTGCACCACTCCTTACTGACCCTTGGCTTGTTCCTGGGCTACACTTCTATTTGATCCCAACCTGAAACCACTCGTTACTGACCCTTGGCTTGTTCCTGGACTACACTTCTACTTGATCCCAACCTGCAACCACTCGTTACTGACCCTTGGCTTGTTCCTGGACTACACTTCTATTTGATCTCAACCTGCAACCACTCCTTACTGACCCTTGGCTTGTTCCTTGACTATGTTTCTGCTTGATCCCAACCTGCAACCACTCCTTACTGACCCTTGGCTTGTTCCTTGACTATGTTTCTGCTTGATCCCAACCTGCAACCACTCCTTACTGACCCTTGGCTTGTTACTGGACTACACATCTGCTTGATCCCAACCTGCAACCACTCTTTACTGACCCTTGGCTTGTTACTGGACTACACATCTGCTTGATCTCAACCTGCAACCGCTTGTTACCGACCTTTGGCTTGTTTACTGGTTATGCTTCTGCTTGATCCCTAACAGCTATATCTACTACTGGACCCTGGCTTCCTCACCTCCTGGTTGGGTAATCCTGAGGACCACGACCTGGTATTAACATGCAGCATAACCCATCTCCACCATCAGGATCTCTGGTGAATACCAGTTAGTACTTAGACTTCATGCCTCAGATGACATGTCATCCACCAGGGTGACCTGCTCCTGTATTTTTTCAGCTGGTCGGTGGGACCCTCGCTACTGCTATAGCTACCGGCCTCCAAGCCTGACTCCAGATCGTGCCAAGGGTATGCCGTATACTGAGAAGTATAAACACAACTGGAGCTGACTTGCCTTATGATGTCCCTCTCGACTTGGATAAAACACAGGCTTTACTTGCTGCTCCAGAAAGCCATTGTTATAACAGCAGTTTGAGCATAGGCAGAGGGCATCAAAATGCTCTCCACACCTTAGCAATAAAGGTCACTGTACAGTATGTAAAAAAATTCGGTCCAGCAACTATCCCATTGTTGTTTTTATGAGGCAAGCATGGGCCAGCAAAAAAAAAAAAAATCTTCTCTGTCTCCTGAGGAAGTGACTGAGATGGCATGAGATATTCCAGCCCCAAACAATCAAGATCAAGAAAAACTAATGAACCATTTTAATACATATGGGGACTGGTAATGGAAGCGCTTTTCAGATAGTTTACTGTACAATATATTATGCATCTGACCCTAATTTTTTCAAGGATTTGTGTTGTTTTTAACTTCAATATGTTGCAAATAAATGGTGTACTTTTTTATACAAAGAATAATGTTTTGACTATTTAGAATGACTGAGGTACCAGGATGGACTGTGAGGTTGTCTGCACCCGGAGGAATACAGTCATCCTAAATATAGCAGCTGCCGGTGCTGTCCCTTAGTATTGATCAGGGGTGGACTGACCATTTGGAAACTCGGGCGCTGCCCGAAGGCCTGGGGTCAGTAGGGGGCCCAATGAGATACCTCTGGTACCTTTTTCATAGACTTTTTTGAGTTTGGGCAAGGACACAGGGGCCCCATGATCCCCTATTGCCCGGGGGCCTTATGAGTTGTCAGTTTGCCCCTGGTACTGACTTTTCAGATGGGTCAGATTTGGAAAGGTGGTTTGACTATATGGTCATCTTATATTTAAAGTGCAAGATTCAAGGAAGCAATGAGTGACCTCAAAGAAAATACAGGCGTGGAGATGAAGAAGGAAAATTTCAGTACGGGTAAAGCCATCATGCAGTAGCTTGGTTAGAAACACTCCACACTTACTTATGTCCCATGCAAGCATTACTGATCTGCTGGTCACAGTGGGGGCCCATCCAGCCTGTCTCACAATGGCACACCGGCCCGTTGGCAGCGTTGGGTTGACAAATACCGTGGAGGCAGAAGAGCTTTTTGCAGGGTTCACATCCTGGGACTACCCCTGGCTTCATCTGAGTCTTGGTGAAGTCCTGGAGCTCGTTATTAATATACAGGTTGCGGATGCAGCCGTGAAAGCTGGTGCCATTAAGAATCTGCCAGAGTCGGAAAGCAGCGGAGTTGACATCTACCGGCATTCCTAAAATATAAAGCATGAAGAGCCGAGAGCTAAGCAAAGCCATTATTTTACAGATATTGAAGACACATATCTTCCTATTAGGTCCTATCTCTGGCCAGATGGAATACTGTTCTATACTTGCCCCTTCTGCATCTCAAGTAACCGATGTGACACATGGAAAATGGGGGAGGCTTTGCAGTGATTGACAGCTGCACAATTCAGTATATACCTGTAGGGTGGTGGAGCTCCTCTGCAGTAATTCGCTAAGTGAGACATGTATTACGGAATTCTTCATGAATGAATGTATTACTTAAAGTGGAACTAAACCGAAACAACCAACAACATCGTATTCTTCCCTCTCCCCCTCTCTCTTATGCAAACGCTAGGAAATATTATTCTGTTTTTTACCATTTTTGTTTTTTCTTTGTGCTGCAAGGCAATACTTCCAGGTTCCTGACCTAGGTTGGACCCTGCTGGCTCCTGGCATTGCTATGTCACAGCTACAGTATTTAGAGAGGCAATGGGTTACTAAGCAGCGGATTTCTGCTTGGTTTTCTGACTACTGGGGGCACTGTTTAGCTGGGGCCCTTAGATTAATTTTAAAAAATAACAGGGGCATAGATAAGATGGGAACATGGGGGTCCAAATTTTCCCTCAGACCGTCATGGCTTTTGGTCGCTTTAGGGCAGTGTTTCTCAACCTTTTTTCAGTCAAGGCACCCTTTAAAATTTTGCACAGTCCCGAGGCACCCTTTAAAATTATGGACAGTCCTGAGGCACCCTTTAAAATTTTGGACAGTCCCAAGGCACCCTTTCAAATTATGGACAGTCCCGAGGCACCCTTTCAAATTATGGACAGTCCCGAGGCACCCTTTAAAATTTTGGACAGTCCCGGGGCACCCTTTAAAATTATGGACAGTCCCGAGGCACCCTTTAAAATTATGGACAGTCCCAAGGCACCCCATTCTAAAATGAGGTGCCTCAAGACTGTCCATAATTGTAAAAGTGCACCCCATTCTAAAATATGAAAAACTATTCTAATAGTTGTATATAACGCAGCAACATCCACACATGTAGGACACCCAACATTAGAGGGGATTTATTCTTCCAAAGAAAATACACCTTTGCACACTGGTACTGACTAGTATTCCAGTGTTTCTCCTCTCTCTCAGTTTTTCTCCATCATTGAGCTATTGTGACCCCAGCACTGATGGAGAGGGGTGGGGGAGGGTCAAACTAGGATGCTGTGCAGGCAGCTGACATCTTCCTTATCATCTGATGATGTCATTGGTTGTCAGGACACCAGCAGCTAGAAGGTCATAATGGTGCATGATGCAAACCTGTGACTTTGTGTACCTAAAAGGCAGGCTTGTTCCACCTGCTTGTATACAAGTTTTGGAAATTGTTTAGACATTTTTCCAAGGCACCCCTGAAGAAACCTCAATGCACCCCAGAGTGCCTGGGCACCCTGGTTGAGAAAGGCTGCTTTAGGGCACCGGTGTCATGTAACCACACTGTCCTGTCAGCAGAGGAGAGAATACATCTGTATGCAATACACAAGTATTGTGCTACACCCACTGTGACCACTGGGGAAGACATTGAGCTTTGGTCTCTAGATTATTTTTAACAAATAAAAGGGCGTAGATAAATGGGGGGATATGGGGGTCCAAATCTCCTCCAGAGCATTCTAGCTGGCGTTTTCATAGGCTGTGCATTCTCCTGTCATGTTGCCCTGTCACACATCTGTACACTATACACAGGCTTACACAAATACCAGAATATACTCAGCCATTCATGTCTATGGACAGCTGTACATAACCTCTGGGCTGTGACATATGCCCGTATTTATGTCGTACAAGGAGGTGTAAAGGGGGCACTGTGATGTGAAGGGGAACTGAGGACACTGCTAAACTGCTTTAAAGGGGGACTGTGATGTAAAAAAGTGAAAAAGAGAAGATGGAGAAGAGGAGATTAATGGGGGATATGATCTCCATGTATAATACATAAGAAGGGGGATATGATCTCCATGTATAATACATAAGAAGGGGGATATGATCTCCATGTAAAATACATAAGGAGGGGGATATGATCTCCATGTATAATACATAAGGAGGGGGATATGATCTCCATGTATAATACATAAGGGGGGGATATGATCTCCATGTATAATACATAAGGGGGGATATGATCTCCATGTATAATACATAAGGGGGGATATGATCTCCATGTATAATACATAAGGGGGGATATGATCTCCATGTATAATACATAAGAAGGGGGATATGATCTCCATGTATCATACATAAGGGGGGATATGATCTCCATGTATCATACATAAGGGGGGATATGATCTCCATGTATAATACATAAGGGGGGATATGATCTCCATGTATAATACATAAGGGGGGGATATGATCTCCATGTATAATACATAAGGGGGATATGATCTCCATGTATAATACATAAGGGGGGGGATATGATCTCCATGTATAATACATAAGGGGGGGATATGATCTCCGTGTATAATACATAAGGGGGATATGATCTCCATGTATAATACATAAGGGGGGATATGATCTCCATGTATAATACATAAGGGGGGATATGATCTCCATGTATAATAAATAAGGAGGGGGATATGATCACCATGTATAATACATAAGGGGGGGGGATATGATCTCCATGTATAATACATAAGGGGGGATATGATCTCCATGTATAATACATAAGGGGGGGATATGATCTCCATGTATAATACATAAGGAGGGGGATATGATCTCCATGTATAATACATAAGGGGGGATATGATCTCCGTGTATAATACATAAGGGGGATATGATCACCATGTATAATACATAAGGGGGGATATGATCACCATGTATAATACATAAGGGGGGGGGATATGATCTCCATGTATAATACATAAGGGGGGATATGATCACCATGTATAATACATAAGGGGGGATATGATCACCATGTATAATACATAAGGGGGGGGGATATGATCTCCATGTATAATACATAAGGGGGGGATATGATCTCCATGTATAATACATAAGGGGGGATATGATCACCATGTATAATACATAAGGGGGGGGATATGATCTCCATGTATAATACATAAGGGGGGGATATGATCTCCATGTATAATACATAAGGGGGATATGATCTCCATGTATAATACATAAGGGAGGGATATGATCTCCATGTATAATACATAAGGGGGGATATTATCTCCATGTATAATACATAAGGGGGGATATGATCTCCATGTATAATACATAAGGAGGGGATATGATCTCCATGTATAATACATAAGGGGGGATATGATCTCCATGTATAATACATAAGGGGGGATATGATCACCATGTATAATACATAAGGGGGGATATGATCACCATGTATAATACATAAGGGGGGATATGATCTCCATGTATAATACATAAGGGGGGTATGATCTCCATGTATAATACATAAGGGGGGATATGATCTCCATGTATAATACATAAGGGGGGATATGATCTCCATGTATAATACATAAGGGGGGATATGATCACCATGTATAATACATAAGTGGGGATATGATCACCATGTATAATACATAAGGGGGGATATGATCTCCATGTATAATACATAAGGGGGGTATGATCTCCATGTATAATACATAAGGGGGGATATGATCTCCATGTATAATACATAAGGGGGGATATGATCTCCATGTATAATACATAAGGGGGATATGATCTCCATGTATAATACATAAGGGGGGATATGATCTTTATGTATAATACATAAGGGGGGATATGATCTCCATGTATAATACATAAGGGGGGATATGATCTCCATGTATGATACATTAGGGGGGATATGATCTCCATGTATAATACATAAGGGGGGATATGATCTCCATGTATAATACATAAGGGGGGATATGATCTCCATGTATAATACATAAGGGGGGATATGATCTCCATGTATAATACATAAGGGGGGGATATGATCTCCATGTATAATACATAAGGGGGATATGATCTCCATGTATAATACATAAGGGGGGATATGATCTCCATGTATGATACATTAGGGGGGATATGATCTCCATGTATACTGCATAAAGAGGATATGATCTCCATGTATAATACATAAGGGGGGATATTATCTCCATGTATAATACATAAGGGGGGATATTATCTCCATGTATAATACATAAGGGGGGATATGATCTCCATGTATAATACATAAGGGGGATATGATCTCCATGTATAATACATAAGGGGGGATATGATCTCCATGTATAATACATAAGGGGGGATATGATCTCCATGTATAATACATAAGGGGGATATGATCTCCATGTATAATACATAAGGGGGGATATGATCTCCATGTATATACATAAGGGGAGGATATGATGTCCATGTATAATACATGGGGGGGATATGATCTCCATGTATAATACATGGGGGGGGATATGATCTCCATGTATAATACATAAGGGGGGATATGATCTCCATGTATAATACATAAGGGGGATATGATCACCATGTATAATACATAAGGGGGGATATGATCTCCATGTATAATACATAAGGGGGGATATGATCTCCATGTATAATACATAAGGGGGATATGATCTCCATGTATAATACATGAGGGGGGATATGATCTCCATGTATAATACATAAGGGGGGATATGATCTCCATGTATAATACATAAGGGGGGGGATATGATCTCCATGTATAATACATAAGGGGGGATATGATCACCATGCATAATACATAAGGGGGGGATATGATCTCCATGTATAATACATAAGGGGGGGATATGATCACCATGTATAATACATAAGGGGGGATATGATCACCATGTATAATACATAAGGGGAGATACGAACTCCATGTATAAATACATCAGTGGTTCATATAGTGAGAATTAGAAATTTATACACGCTTTTGCGGTACAGCCCATTAACAATATATTGCCAAAAGTATTGAGCCAGCCCTCCCAATCATGTGATTCAGGTGTTCCAATCCCCTCCCAATCATGTGATTCAGGTGTTCCAATCCCCTCCATATCATGTGATTCAGGTGTTCCAATCCCCTCCATGGACACAGGTGTATACAATCAAGCCCCTAGGCATGCAGACTGCTTCTACAAACATTGGTGAAAGAATGGTTTGCTCTCAGGAGCTCAGTGACTCCAAGCGTGGTCCCGTGATAGGTGGCCATCCGTGACATTTCCTGGCTACTAAATATTCCACGCTCAACTGTTAGTGGGATTATAACAAAGTGGAAGCCACTGGGAACAACAGCCACTCAGCCACCAAGTGGTAGACCACGTCACATGACAAAGCAGGGTCAGCGCATGCTGAAGCGCACAGTGCGCAGAAGTCGCCAACTGTCTGCAGAGTCAATAGATAAAGACCTCCAAACTTGGTGTGGCCTTCAGATGAGCCCAACAACAGTGCGTAGAGAGCTTCATGGAATGGGTTTTCATGGCCGAGCAGCTGCATCCAAGCCTTACATCACCAAGTGCAATGCAAAGTGTCGGATGCCATGGTGTAAAGCACGCTGCCACTGGACTCTAAAGCAGTGGAGACGTGTTCTCTGGAGTGACCAATCACGCTTCTCTTTCTGGCAATTCGATGGATGTGTCTGGGTTTGGTGGTTGCCAGGAGAACGGTATTTGACTGACTGCATTGTGCCAAGTGTAAAGTTTGGTGGGGGGAAGGATTATGGTGTGGGGTTGTTCCTCAGGGGCTAGGTTTGGCCCCCTAGTTCCAGTTAAGGCGACATTTTGGACAATTTCATTCTCCCAACTCTGTGGGAAGAGTTTGGGGATTGCCCCTTCCTGTTCCATCATGACTGCACACCAGTGCACAAAGCAAGGTCCATAAAGACATGGAGGAGCCAGTTTGGGGTGGAGGAACTTGACTGTCCTGCACAGAGTCCTGACCTCAACCCCATAGAACACCTTTGGGATGAATTAGAGCGGAGACTGTGAGCCAGGCCTCCTCCCCCGACATCAGTGCCTGACCTGACAAATGTGCTTCTGGAAGAATGGTCCAACCTTCCCATAGACACCCTCCTAAACCTTGTGGATGGCCTTCCCAGGAAGAGTTGAAGTTGTTATAGCTGCAAAGGGCGGGGCCAACTCAATATTGAACCCTACGAACTAAGTCTGGGAGGCCATTAAAGGTCATGTGCGTGGAAAGGGTGGGGCCAACTCAATATTGAACCCTACGGACTAAGACTGGGGGGCCATTAAAGGTCATGTGCGTGGAAAGGCCGGCGGCCCAATACTTTTGGCAATATAGTGTATATGTGCTTCTGGAAGAATGGTCCAACCTTCCCATAGACACCCTCCAAAACCTTGTGGACGGCCTTCCCAGGAAGAGTTGAAGCTGTTATAGCTGCAAAGGGCGGGGCCAACTCAATATTGAACCCTACGGACTAAGACTGGGATGCCATTAAAGTTCATGTGTGTGTAAAGGGAGGCGTCCCAATACTTTTGGCAATGTAGTGTATTTCTAATGTCATACAGTTCTTGTATACGTTTTTCTTTTATTAAAACTTACCTCCGACATACAGCGGAGTTTCACTATTGAGGGTATAGTGTTTCCCAAAATTGTCCATGGTCATGGGTGCCCCACCGTCAATAGACAGATTAACCATCTGGTCGAATGTAACCAGCTCTACAGTGTGGAATTGGCCGTCGTTGATCGTCTCTGCACTGAATAAAAGAAGACACAGAATAAACATCCTCATTATACCTCTATTCAAACCATAATGGCTCTCCGGGGGATTCGAAGAATGGTCTGCTAATTCCAAAATTAAGCAGCCACCGTGTGGGCATATGGCAAGGAGCTCCATCTGCCAATGACCCAGCCCTACGAAACGCCCCACCAAACAATGGTGTCGGCATCGGATCACGGAGACAAGCAGACGTAATTTTATTGAGGATCTCATTCTTCCTAATTTACTGGCATCCTACAATCATTATTCACGGGGCTCCTCGGATACATGAGACAGAATTTGAGATCTTTTTTTTCGGAGAACATTTATTAACTCCTTTGTGGATCTGAGAATGATTAGTGATTTCTCCGCTGGTGTGAACCAATAAAGGAGTCCGACCAACTGTCACCCTTCCTCCCAGACCAGCAGAAATTATAGGTGTAAGGTGTCCTCTTTAATCCCTCCACACAAAACAAAAAGCCAAATTACACGCAAAGTGTTCAAAGATTGAAGGGATCACGTAACAATATCGTTAAGGTGATGTCATTGCGGTGAGAAACCATCCAAAAGAAAAAGAAAAAGAAAAAAGTGGTTTGCCAGAAAACAAAATAATGAGAGTGAGAAGCTTCCGGTTAAAGCTATCGTTCTAATCCCTGGTCTTCATGCCAGTTCCAGGGCAGGAATCTTGAGCGTACTATTTATTCTGGACATTGAAAAAAAAAAAAAGCGATAAATGTGCGAAGTTTACCCGCGTTTAGGCGTATCATGCATTTATTTTGCCAAAATGCTCCTCTTTTCAAGGCCTCATGCACACCGGGGCTCTTGTAAAAGCTTTATCTCCTGGCAGGAGAAAAGAAGCTTCAAAAATGCGCCTAAGCTGTGTTTTTCCAAAGGCGTTTAGGCGCGTCAAGCGCCTAAATGCTAGGCACATTTATCACTTTTTTTTTTTTCCAATTTCCAGAATAAATTAATGTTGTGGCCAATGAAATGAGTAATGTGCCTAGCATTTAGGAGCATCAGGAATCTTTTTTTGCCAAAATGCTCCTCTTTGGAGGCCTCATGCACACTGGGGCTCTTGTAAAAGCTTCATCTCCTGGCAGAAGAAAAGCAGCTTCAAAAATGCGCCTAACCTGTGCTTTTGCAAAGGCGTTTAGGCGCGTCAAGCGTTTGGACGTTTATTCATTTCATTGGCCAGAACATGAATTTAGTCTGGACTTTGAAAGAAGAATAAAAAGAGAACAATATGCCTAGTGTTTAGATGCGTTTACCCGCGTTTAGGCGCATCAGGCATCTTTTTTGCCAAATTGCTCCTTTTTTGAAGGCCTCATGCACACTGGGGCTCTTGTAAAAGCTTCATCTCCTGGCAGGAGAAAAGCAGCTTCAAAAATGCGCCTAAGCTGTGTTTTTCCAAAGGCGTTTAGGCGCGTCAAGCGCTTGGGCGTTTATTCATTTCATTGGCATTTATTTTTTTGCCAAAATGCTCCTCTGTTGGAGGCCTCATGCACACCGGGGCTCTTGTAAAAGCTTTATCTCCCCGCAGGAGAAAAGCCGCTTCAAAAATGCACCTAAGCCATGTTTTTGCAAATGTGTTTTGGCACGTTTAGGCTCATTTAGGCGCGTCAAGTACTTGGGCGTTTATTCATTTCATTGGCCACAACATTAATTTATTCTGGACATTGAAATGAAAAAAAAAAAAAGCGATAAATGTGCCTAGCGTTTAGATGCGTTTACCCGCGTTTAGTCACATCAGGCATCTTTTTTTGCCAAAATGCTCCTTTTTTTGAAGGCCTCATGAAAACTGGGGCTCTTGTAAAAGCTTCATCTCCTGGCAGGAGAAAAGCAGCTTCAAAAACGTGCCTAAGCTGTGCTTTTGCAAATGTGTTTTGGCACGTTTAGGCTCATTTAGGCGCATCAAGTACTTGGGCGTTTATTCATTTCATTGGCCACAACATTAATTTATTCTGGACATTGAAATGAAAAAAAAAAAAGCGATAAATGCGCCTAGCATTTAGATGCGTTTAGGAGTATCAGGCATTTATTTTGCCAAAATGCTCCTCTTTTGAAGGCCTCATGTACACCGGGGCTCTTGTAAATGCTTTTCTCCCTGCAGGAGAAAAGCCGCTTCAAAAATGCACCTAAGCCATGTTTTTGCAAATGTGTTTTGGCACGTTTAGGCTCATTTAGGCGCGTCAAGTACTTGGGCGTTTATTCATTTCATTGGCCACAACATTAATTTATTCTGGACATTGAAATGAAAAAAAAAAAAAAGCGATAAATGTGCCTAAGCCATGTTTGTGCAAATGCGTTTAGGTGCGTCTAGGCTCATTTAGGCGCGTCAAGAACTTGGGCGTTTATTCATTTCATTGGCCACAACATTAATTTATTCTGGACACTGAAAGAAGACTAAAAAGCAATAAATGTGCCTAGCGTTTAGATGCGTTTACCCGCGTTTAGGCGCATCAGGCATCTTTTTTTGCCAAAATGCTCCTCTTTGAAGGCCTCATGCACACTGGGGCTCTTGTAAAAGCTTCATCTCCTGGCAGGAGAAAAGCAGCTTCAAAAACGTGCCTAAGCTGTGCTTTTGCAAATGTGTTTTGGCACGTTTAGGCTCATTTAGGCGCGTCAAGCGCTTGGACGTTTATTCATTTCATTGGCCACAACATTAATTTATTCTGGAAATTGGAAAAAAAAAAAAGTGATAAATGTGCCTAGCATTTAGGAGCATCAGGAATCTTTTTTTGCCAAAATGCTCCTCTTTGGAGGCCCCATGCACACTGGGGCTCTTGTAAATGCTTTTCTCCCCGCAGGAGAAAAGTCGCTTCAAAAACGCACCTAATCTGTGCTTTTGCAAAGGCGTTTAGGTGCGTCAAGCGCTTGGGAATTTATTCTTTTTATTAGCCACAACATGAATTTATTCTAGACATTGAAAGAAGAATAAAAATGTGCCTAGCGTTTAGATGCGTTTACCCGCGTTTAGGCGCATCAGGCATCTTTTTTTGCCAAAATGCTCCTCTTTGAAGGCCTCATGCACACCGGGGCTCTTGTAAAAGCTTCATCTCCTGGCAGGAGAAAAGCAGCTTCAAAAACGTGCCTAACCTGTGCTTTTGCAAAGGCGTTTAGGCGCGTCAAGCGTTTGGACGTTTATTCATTTCATTGGCCAGAACATGAATTTAGTCTGGACTTTGAAAGAAGAATAAAAAGAGAACAATATGCCTAGCGTTTAGATGCGTTTACCCGCGTTTAGGCGCATCAGGCATCTTTTTTGCCAAATTGCTCCTTTTTTGAAGGCCTCATGCACACTGGGGCTCTTGTAAAAGCTTCATCTCCTGGCAGGAGAAAAGCAGCTTCAAAAATGCGCCTAAGCTGTGTTTTTGCAAAGGCGTTTAGGCGCGTCAAGCGCTTGGGCGTTTATTCATTTCATTGGCATTTATTTTTTTGCCAAAATGCTCCTCTGTTGGAGGCCTCATGTACACCGGGGCTCTTGTAAAAGCTTTATCTCCCCGCAGGAGAAAAGCCGCTTCAAAAATGCACCTAAGCCATGTTTTTGCAAATGTGTTTTGGCACGTTTAGGCTCATTTAGGCGCGTCAAGTACTTGGGCGTTTATTCATTTCATTGGCCACAACATTAATTTATTCTGGACATTGAAATGAAAAAAAAAAAAAAGCGATAAATGCGCCTAGCGTTTAGATGCGTTTACCCGCGTTTAGTCACATCAGGCATCTTTTTTTGCCAAAATGCTCCTTTTTTTGAAGGCCTCATGCAAACTGGGGCTCTTGTAAAAGCTTCATCTCCTGGCAGGAGAAAAGCAGCTTCAAAAACGTGCCTAAGCTGTGCTTTTGCAAATGTGTTTTGGCACGTTTAGGCTCATTTAGGCGCATCAAGTACTTGGGCGTTTATTCATTTCATTGGCCACAACATTAATTTATTCTGGACATTGAAATGAAAAAAAAAAAAGCGATAAATGCGCCTAGCATTTAGATGCGTTTAGGCGTATCAGGCATTTATTTTGCCAAAATGCTCCTCTTTTGAAGGCCTCATGTACACCGGGGCTCTTGTAAATGCTTTTCTCCCTGCAGGAGAAAAGCCGCTTCAAAAATGCACCTAAGCCATGTTTTTGCAAATGTGTTTTGGCACGTTTAGGCTCATTTAGGCGCGTCAAGTACTTGGGCGTTTATTCATTTCATTGGCCACAACATTAATTTATTCTGGACATTGAAATGAAAAAAAAAAAAAAGCGATAAATGTGCCTAAGCCATGTTTGTGCAAATGCGTTTAGGTGCGTCTAGGCTCATTTAGGTGCGTCAAGAACTTGGGCGTTTATTCATTTCATTGGCCACAACATTAATTTATTCTGGACACTGAAAGAAGACTAAAAAGCAATAAATGTGCCTAGCGTTTAGATGCGTTTACCCGCGTTTAGGCGCATCAGGCATCTTTTTTTTGCTAAAATGCTCCTCTTTTGAAGGCCTCATGCACACCGGTGCTCTTGTAAAAGCTTCATCTCCTGGCAGGAGAAAAGCAGCTTCAAAAACGCTCCTAAGATGTGCTTTTGCAAAGGCGTTTAGGCGCGTCAAGCGCTTGGGCGTTTATTCATTTCATTGGCCTTTATTTTTTTTTGCCAAAATGCTCCTCTTTTGAAGGCCTCATGCACACTGGGGCTCTTGTAAAAGCTTCATCTCCTGGCAGGACAAAAGCACCTTCAAAAATGCACCTAAGTTGGGTTTTTCCAAAGGCGTTTAGGCGCGTCAAGCGCTTGGGCGTTTATTCATTTCATTGGCCACAACATTAATTTATTCTGGACATTGAAAAAAAAAAAAAAAGCAACAAATGTGCCTAGCGTTTAGATGCGTTTAGATGTGTTTAGGCACATCAGGCATCTTTTTTTGCCAAATTGCTCCTCATGCACATTGGGGCTCCTGTAAATGCTTTTCTCACCGCATGAAAAAAGTCGCTTCAAAAAAGCACCCAGGCCATGTTTTTGCAAATGCGTTTTGGCACATTTAGGCTCATTTATGCGCGTCAAGAACTTGGGCATTTATTCATTTCTTTGGCCAAACAATGAGTTTACTCTGGCCGTTGAAATTAAAAACTCCCAAGCAGTAAGCTCACCTAGCGCATTTACACGCATTTAGGCTCATCAGGCGTTTTTTTCTATTATTATTATTTTACAGGATTTATATAGCGCCAACAGTTTGCGCAGCGCTGTACAAAATGAAGGTAGACCCTGTCCCATGACATTGTAGGGGATGGGGGTCACTCGATGATGTCACCGGATGGCTGAAAACACATGCCGCCTTCTGTGATGTCATAGGAGGCGGGGTCACCTGGTGACATTTATACACGCTTCCATTGAAGACTGTCGGGGCCAAAATGGGCAACTGTGCCCCAAAAGAGGCGTAGGTACTTTTTACCACCAACATGCTTCAAGGTTCAAAGTGGAACTGCACTGGTGTGAATGGCCACCATTGACCATGGCAGAAATACTAGTGTTGAGCATTGAAGTGCATATGGTGATTCTTTAACCCCTTCCTGCCCACCCTAGAATCCCTTCAACAGGGTCTTTACTCCCCGGGGATGGGAAGGACTGGCTGATCTCGTGACCACTGTGATTGGCTGTTACAGTGGTCACATGATCAGAGGCCGGTTGAGCCAGCTCCGGATCATTATTAGAAGCCAGGAGCTGTCCATGACGGCTCGGTCACTGAGCGACTTCCTCACAAAATGAAAAGATTGTCATTACCTGTAGATGGCGGAGCTGGGGAAAGTGCCGGGGTCGTAGCTCACTCTGACATGGCCTTGATATAATTCTACCGCCATGTGGTCACGGTCTCCATTGTACAGCAGAATTCCATTGTCTTCATCTGTGGATACCTGCGCCATGCAAAAACAAAATGCAATCCAGTAATGACTACCCCCCGGAATTAATCTCACATGTTGATCTCTTCGTCTTCTATTCTGAGATGGGGATTTACAACACAAATTACATACCACGGCCTTTGTAACATCGAACTAAATATAACCGAATACCTGGAGCTACATGCCCTCCGCTCTCTGTGTATTACAGGAAGGAGAGACTGACAAGCTTGTTCATAAAGACTGCACTTCGTAGCTTGGGGTGTTTAATAATGGAGGGGAGGGGGCAGCAGTGATGTTGGGGTGTTTAATAATGGAGGGGAGGGGGGCAGCAGTGATGTTGGGGTGTTTAATAATGGAGGGGAGGGGGCAGCAGTGATGTTGGGGTGTTTAATAATGGAGGGGAGGGGGCAGCAGTGATGTTGGGGTGTTTAATAATGGAGGGGAGGGGGGCAGCAGTGATGTTGGGGTGTTTAATAATGGGGGATAGGAGTGATGTTTGGGTGTTTAATAATGAGGGAGAGGAGTGATGTTGGGGTGTTTAGTAATGGGGGACAGGAGTGATGTTGGGGTGTTTAATAATGGAGGGGAGGGGGCAGCAGTGATGTTGGGGTGTTTAATAATGGAGAGGAGGGGGCAGCAGTGATGTTGGGGTGTTCAAAAATGGGGGAGAGGGGTGATGTTGGGGTGTTTAATAATGGGGGGGCAGCAGTGATGTTGGGGTGTTTAATAATGGGGTATAGGTGTGATGTTGGGGTGTTTAATAATGGGGGGCAGCAGTGATGTTGGGGTGTTTAATAATGGAGGGGAGGGGGGCAGCAGTGATGTTGGGGTGTTTAATAATGGGAGACAGCAGTGATGTTGGGGTGTTTAATAATGGGGGGTAGTAGTGATGTTGGGGTGTTTAATAATGGAGGGGAGGGGGGCAGCAGTGATGTTGGGGTGTTTAATAATGGAGGGGAGGGGGGCAGCAGTGATGTTGGGGTGTTTAATAAAGGGGGACAGGAGTGAAGTTGGGGTGTTTAATAATGGGGGATAGGTGTGATGTTGGGGTGTTTAGTAATGGGGGATAGCTTGATGTTGGGGTGTTAAATAATGGGGGATAGGAGTGATGTTGGGGTGTTTAATAATGGGGGATAGGAGTGATGTTGGGGTGTTTAATAATGGGGGCAGTAGTGATGTTGGGGTAATTAATAATGGGAGGCAGCAGTGATGTTGGGGTGTTTAATAATGGGGGATAGGAGTGATGTTGGGGTGTTTAATCATGGGGGCAGTAGTGATGTTGGGGTGTTTAATAATGGGGTACAGGAGTGATGTTGGGGTGTTTAATAATGGGGGACCAGAGTGATGTTGGGGTGTTTAATTATGGGGGCAGTAGTGATGTTGGGGTGTTTAATAATGGGGGACAGGAGTGATGTTGGGGTGTTTAATAATGGGGGACAGTAGTGATGTCGAGGTGTTTAATAATGTGTGGCAGTAGAGATGTCGAGCTGTTTAATAATGGGGGGCAGTAGTGATGTTGTGGTGTTTAATGGGGGACAGTAGTGATGTTACGGTGTTTAATAATGGGGGGGCAGTAGTGATGTTGAGGTGTTTAGTAATGGGGGACAGTAGTGATGTTGAGGTGTTTAGTAATGGGGGACAGTAGTGATGTCGTGGTGTTTAATAATGGGGGACAGTAGTGATGTCGAGGTGTTTAATAATGGGGGACAGTAGTGATGTCGAGGTGTTTAATAATGGGGGACAGTAGAGATGTCGAGGTGTATAATAATGGGGGACAGGAGTGATGTCGTGGTGTTTAATAATGGGGGACAGTAGTGATGTCGAGGTGTTTAATAATGGGGGACAGTAGTGATGTCGAGGTGTATAATAATGGGGGGTAGTAGTGATGTCGAGGTGTATAATAATGGGGGACAGTAGTGATGTTGGGGTGTTTAATAATGGGGGACAGTAGAGATGTCGAGGTGTATAATAATGGGGGACAGTAGAGATGTCGAGGTGTATAATAATGGGGGACAGTAGTGATGTTGAAGTGTATAATAATAGGGGACAGTAGTGATGTCGGGGTGTTTAATAATGGGGGACAGTAGAGGTATCGAGGTGTATAATAATGGGGGACAGTAGTGATGTCAAGGTGTATAATAATGGGGGACAGTAGTGATGTCAAGGTGTTTAATAATGGGGGACAGTAGTGATGTCGGGGTGTATAATAATGGGGGACAGTAGTGATGTCGAGGTGTATAATAATGGGGGACAGTAGAGATGTCGAGGTGTATAATAATGGGGGACAGTAGAGATGTCGAGGTGTATAATAATGGGGGACAGTAGTGATGTCGAGGTGTATAATAATGGGGGACAGTAGTGATGTCGAGGTGTATAATAATGGGGGACAGTAGTGATGTCGGGGTGTTTAATAATGGGGGACAGTAGAGATGTCGAGGTGTATAATAATGGGGGACAGTAGTGATGTTGAGGTGTTTAATAATGGGGGATAGGAGTGATGTTGAGGTGTTTAATAATGGGGGATAGGAGTGCTGTTGGGGTGTTTAATAATGGGTGACAGTAGAGATGTTGAGGTGTTTACTAATGGGGGACAATAGTGATGTTGGGGTGTTTAATGAGAGGCAGTAGTGATGTTGAGGTGTTTAATAATGGGGGACGGTAGTGATGTTGGGGTGTTTAATAATGGGGGAGGGGAGTGATGTTGAGGTGTTTAATAATGGGGGACAGTAGTGATGTTGAGGTGTTTAATGAGAGGCAGTAGTGATGTTGGGGTGTTTAATGAGAGGCAGTAGTGATGTTGGGGTGTTTAATAATGGGGGACAGTAGAGATGTAGAGGTGTATAATAATGGGGGACAGTAGTGATGTTGGGGTGTTTAATAATGGGGGACAGTAGAGATGTCGAGGTGTATAATAATGGGGGGCAGTAGAGATGTCGAGGTGTATAATAATGGGGGGCAGTAGTGATGTTGAGGTGTTTAATAATGGGGGATAGGAGTGCTGTTGGGGTGTTTAATAATGGGTGACAGTAGAGATGTTGAGGTGTTTACTAATGGGGGACAGTAGTGATGTCGAGGTGTATAATAATGGGGGACAGTAGTGATGTAGAGGTGTATAATAATGGGGGACAGTAGTGATGTAGAGGTGTATAATAATGGGGGACAGTAGTGATGTCGGGGTGTTTAATAATGGGGGGCAGTAGTGATGTAGAGGTGTATAATAATGGGGGACAGTAGTGATGTAGAGGTGTATAATAATGGGGGACAGTAGTGATGTTGGGGTGTTTAATAATGGGGGGCAGTAGTGATGTCGAGGTGTTTAATAATGGGGGGCAGTAGTGATGTCGAGGTGTATAATAATGGGGGACAGTAGTGATGTTGGGGTGTATAATAATGGGGGACAGTAGTGATGTCGGGGTGTTTAATAATGGGGGACAGTAGTGATGTCGAGGTGTTTAATAATGGGGGATAGGAGTGATGTTGAGGTGTTTAATAATGGGGGATAGGAGTGCTGTTGGGGTGTTTAATAATGGGTGACAGTAGAGATGTTGAGGTGTTTACTAATGGGGGACAATAGTGATGTTGGGGTGTTTAATGAGAGGCAGTAGTGATGTTGAGGTGTTTAATAATGGGGGACGGTAGTGATGTTGGGGTGTTTAATAATGGGGGAGGGGAGTGATGTTGAGGTGTTTAATAATGGGGGACAGTAGTGATGTTGAGGTGTTTAATGAGAGGCAGTAGTGATGTTGGGGTGTTTAATGAGAGGCAGTAGTGATGTTGGGGTGTTTAATAATGGGGGACAGTAGAGATGTAGAGGTGTATAATAATGGGGGACAGTAGTGATGTTGGGGTGTTTAATAATGGGGGACAGTAGAGATGTCGAGGTGTATAATAATGGGGGGCAGTAGAGATGTCGAGGTGTATAATAATGGGGGGCAGTAGTGATGTTGAGGTGTTTAATAATGGGGGATAGGAGTGCTGTTGGGGTGTTTAATAATGGGTGACAGTAGAGATGTTGAGGTGTTTACTAATGGGGGACAGTAGTGATGTTGGGGTGTTTAATGAGAGGCAGTAGTGATGTTGAGGTGTTTAATAATGGGGGACGGTAGTGATGTTGGGGTGTTTAATAATGGGGGAGGGGAGTGATGTTGAGGTGTATAATAATGGGGGACAGTAGTGATGTTGAGGTGTTTAATGAGAGGCAGTAGTGATGTTGGGGTGTTTAATAATGGGGGACAGTAGTGATGTCGAGGTGTATAATAATGGGGGACAGTAGTGATGTAGAGGTGTATAATAATGGGGGACAGTAGTGATGTAGAGGTGTATAATAATGGGGGACAGTAGTGATGTTGGGGTGTTTAATAATGGGGGGCAGTAGTGATGTCGAGGTGTTTAATAATGGGGGGCAGTAGTGATGTCGAGGTGTATAATAATGGGGGACAGTAGTGATGTTGGGGTGTTTAATAATGGGGGGCAGTAGTGATGTCGAGGTGTTTAATAATGGGGGGCAGTAGTGATGTCGAGGTGTATAATAATGGGGGGCAGTAGTGATGTCGAGGTGTATAATAATGGGGGACAGTAGTGATGTCGAGGTGTATAATAATGGGGGACAGTAGTGATGTCGAGGTGTATAATAATGGGGGACAGGAGTGATGTTGAGGTGTATAATAATGGGGGACAGTAGTGATGTTGGGGTGTTTAATAATGGGGGACAGTAGTGATGTCGAGGTGTATAATAATGGGGGACAGTAGTGATGTCGAGGTGTATAATAATGGGGGACAGTAGTGATGTTGGGGTGTTTAATAATGGGGGACAGTAGAGATGTCGAGGTGTATAATAATGGGGGGCAGTAGTGATGTCGAGGTGTATAATAATGGGGGACAGTAGTGATGTTGGGGTGTTTAATAATGGGGGACAGTAGTGATGTCGAGGTGTATAATAATGGGGGACAGTAGTGATGTTGAGGTGTATAATAATGGGGGACAGTAGTGATGTTGGGGTGTTTAATAATGGGGGACAGTAGTGATGTAGAGGTGTATAATAATGGGGGACAGTAGTGATGTTGGGGTGTTTAACAATGGGGGACAGTAGAGATGTCGAGGTGTATAATAATGGGGGGCAGTAGTGATGTTGAGGTGTATAATAATGGGGGGCAGTAGTGATGTCGAGGTGTTTAATAATGGGGGGCAGTAGTGCATACACACCTAGTGCCGCAGAATGCTGTGCCTATGTGATTTTTATCATACTGTAGGTACTCCGGTCTCTGTTGGTTTCTGGAAATGTCCGACTGATTCATGTAAAGTCCAGATTTGAATATATCCTTTTTATCACATCACATCAATAGTATGGATTATCACTTTCATATTATGAATTGCTGAACCTCTTTATGGTTCATACTCACAGATGTCCACTTTGGGCCTTTTAAAAAACTGTAATACATTGCAACCATGTTATCATTTTAGGGACCTAAACCTCGGAATTGTGAACTACCTGATCTAAAGGTTGCCTAAATGGCTATTTATCAGTGTTTTTTTTTTAATTAAAAAGGAAAATTTGTGAATGTTTTTGGGACAATGCACAGGCCCAAGGCATGGGGAAACATATTGCAAATAATATATCCTCATTATTCTGCTGAATCAGTCCCTGTCCCCAGACCATTCATTTCAACAAAAGGCTTCCTATAAGAATATATGAACATTTCACAAGTTTTATGCGGGATATTTGGCTAGAAAAGCCTTTCTTGTGTAGAGGTAACAAAAATAGAAATTGAAGCACCACACCACTAGAAGTTCCAGGTAGATTGGTATTCCAATGTAAGTCAACGGGGCAATCCACAGAAAGCACATGGCACCTCCATATCAATAATAATATTTGATTTAGTATTGATATGGAGAAGTCCTTGTGTTTCTTCTAACCCAGTTGAGAGGGGCATTTTTGGACCCCAAAATGCAGTGGATACTCTATGGATTGCCCCCTTGACTTTTATTGGGAAAAAGTCATATTTGGACCTCTTAGCAGTGGTGTGGTGCTTCGAGGTCCTTTTTTATTATATAGTTAGTCTGGCTGAAAAAAGACAAACGTCCATCCAGTTACATAGTGCCATATGCTTTCTGTGGATTGTCTCGTTGACTTACATTGGAATACCAATCTATCTGGAACTTCTAGTGGTGTGGTGCTTCAATTTCTATTTTTCTCTGAAAAAAGACAAAAGTCCATCCAGTTCAACCATAAAAAAAAAGTTATAATCCTACACCCACAGTTGATCCAGAGGAAGGCAAAAAAACAGCAAAGCACGATCCAATTTTCTCCTGCAGGGGAAAAAAATTCCTTCCTGATCCCCCGAGAGGCAGTCAGATGTTCCCTGGATCAACTTTACCTATATTATATTACACTACAATCCAGAGACTGCGGAGATCCTCTGGAGCAGCTTTTCTCATCCTTTTTTTTTTTTTTACACCAGAGGAACCCTTGAAATTATTTTGAAGTGAAATGAAGATTAGGGGGTCATTGGAAAAATACATTGCTGGGGGCCAGCGGGAGGAATTCCCCACTTACAGTGGGGCACTGGAGTTACTGTTGCCTTTCTCTCATCTGGAACCAGTCTACCCATTCTCCTCTGACCTCAACAAGGCATTTTCCTCCACACAACTGCTGCTTGTGACGGGAGTGACTTTTGGGGGTGGGGGGACTGCTTGGTCAGCTCATGTCCCCCTCATTATGTTTAACCCACCCTGTGCCTGTTAAGGGGTACAGGGTGTAAATGTGAAAGTCCCAGTCTTGTGTATAGTATGTGTTCCTTTGTCTCGGCCATGTGGTTGCCCATTGTCTACTGCCATGTGGCTATTGTTCTCGGCCACATGGCTGTCCATTGTTTGTTTGCCATGTGCTTCATCCCATTGTTCTGTGTCTTGGGTTGGTTGGGGTGGTTCCCTGCAGCCCTTCCCACTGATGGAATCGGTTGATGATTTGTTTCCTGTTCCTGGTTGTGTTTCCCCGCCCTCTGTATATATCCTGTGTTTTGTGTTAAAATAAAGAGTTGGCTTCCTGTTTTAAGAAGAGCTGGGTGATGTCTATTTCCTGAGGGATTTCCAGGGTGTGGTCCGTGGATGGTGTTTGGACAGGGGAAGCTGCGGTATAACGGAATATACCCAAGAGTGGTCGGGTCCTGCTTCAGTTACACTGCTCACTGGATATTTTCTCTTTTTCGGAGCATTCTCTGTACACCCTAGAGATGGTTGTGTGTGAAAATTCCAGTAGATCAGCAGTTGTTGAAATACTCAGACCAGCCTGTCTGACACCAACAACCACGCCACGGTCAAAGTCACTTAAATCCCCTTTCTTCCCTATTCTCATGCTCAGTTTAAACTTCAGCAAGTCGTCTTCACGTCTAGATGCCTAAATGCATTGAATTGCTGCCATGTGATTGGCTGAGGAGCAATTTCTGCTAGCAAGCAATTGAACAGGCTTACCGAAAAAAGTGGCAGTTGAGTGTGTAACATGTAATGAGATCAGCATTGTGAAGCAGATGGAGTTTTGATAGTTCAGGCCAGGGGCAGACTGACAACTCATGGGGCCCCCGGGCAATAGGGGATCATGGGGCTCCTGTGTCCTTGCCCATACTCAAACCACACCCAAAAAAGCCTATGAAAGGGGCCAGTAGGGGGCTCCATGACATGCCCCTTGTACCTTTCATAAGCTTTTTTGGGTGTGGTTTGATTATGGGCAAGGACACAGGAGCCCCATGATCCCCTATTGCCCGGGGGCCCCATGAGTTGTCAGTCTGCCCCCGGGCATAATGAGGGGGACATGTGGTTTCAGGCTTATATTTGATATAATAGGATCATCTTTACACTTACCTGAAGCGTGATATTTGCCCGTGGCCAGTTCTGGAGGTCTGTGAATTGCAGGTAGGTGTCCCTGTCCACAAAGTTGACACTCAAGAGCTTTTCACACCTGGTGCCGCCAAACCCAGGAAGACACTGACACACGGCGCTGTTCCCCAGGTCGATGCAGTTGGCTCCGTTCTGGCAGTCTGCTAACTTACATGGATTGGTCAAAGTGGATGACTGAGAAGGCATTTCACAGAGCTGACCACTGGAAACAGACACACAAGTGCATTTTTTTTAGTTTTTAGTCATTTTAAGGGATGTATTTGTAAAAAAAAAAAAAGAAAAAAAGAAAAAAAATCACAACTTTTCCCATTGAATCTGCATATAGATTTGTTCTTTGTTTAACTCCTTGGTGAAGTGAGTTTATTCACAAATGCCCATCTATGGTCCATCTCAGTATCCAGAGAGGGGATCTCCTGTCTACCCTGGATACCACATCCACCAAACCCTCTAAGGGACCTCTGGCTGTATTGGATCAACTCTAAACCCTGGAATCGCCCGCTGTAACATCTACCCTTCAGAGGAGGGATTATCCTTCATCTACGCTACCCTGATCCCATTAAGAGGACATCTTTACCCATATTTATATGCACATTAAAATTGTGCATCTGGTGACCTGAACAACCTTAGACCCATCTCCCTGCTGCCACTCACTTCCAAGCTCCTTGAGCACTTAGTCTATAATCGCCTAAGCTCCCACCTCACTGACAACAATCTCCTTGATCCACTACAGTCTGGCTTCCGTCCCCTACCCTCCACCGTAACCACCCTACTTAAAGTCACTAACGACCTGCTAACCGCCAAAGCTAATGGCCAATACTCAGTCCTCCTACTCCTCGACCTCTCCGCGGCCTTCCACACACTTGACCACCCCCTCCTCCTTACTAAACTACACTCCCTTGGAATCAGGGACTCTGCTCTCTCCTGGTCTTACCTATCCCAGCGCTCCTTCAGTGTTACCTATAACGCTGCCACCTCCCCCTCTCTGTTGGGGTCCCCCAAGGCTCTGTCCTCGGGCCCCTTCTCTTCTCCATCTACACCTCCACCCTTGGCAAACTGATACACTCCCACGGCTTCAACTATCACCTCTATGCCAATGACACACAAATTTACCTCTCCACCCCTCAACTCACCCCTTCAGTCTCTGCCCGTATCACCCACCTACTGAACGACATAGACTGGATGTCTCTCCATTTCCTCAAGTTAAACCTGTCCAAAACCGAGCTCCTAGTTTTCCCCCCAGCCCGCACCCCCCCCCCCCCATCCTCTCCATCACGACTAACAACGCCACCATCAATCCCACCCCACACGCCAAAGTACTGGGTGTCACCCTGGACTCAAACCTTTCCTTCCAACCTCATGTCCAATCACTATCAAAGTCATGCAGACTCCACCTCCGCAACATCTCCAAGATACGTCCGTTCCTAACCCCAGACACTACTAAACTACTTGTACACTCCCTTATTATCTCACAACTTGACTACTGCAACTCCCTCCTCACCGGCCTACCCCGACAAACGCTATCCCCGCTCCAGTCTATCCTGAACTCAGCGGCCAGACTCATCCACCTCAACAACCACTCCACTTCGGCCGCCCCCCTATGCTAATCCCTTTAATGGCTCCCGATTGCCCAACGCATCAAATTCAAATTACTAACATTGACGTACAAAGCCATTCATAATGCTGCCCCAAACTACCTCACTGACCTGATACCCAAATACTACCCTACCCATGCCCTTCGCTCCTCACTAACCTCCTACTCTCTAACTCCCTGGTCTCCTCCTCCCACGCCCGACTGTAGGACTTCTCCAGGACTTCCCCCATCCTCTGGAACTCCCTACCCCAATCCATCAGACTGTCACATACCCTCCTCACCTTCAGGCGCACCCTGAAAACCCATCTCTTCAGGGAAACCTACCCCACCCTCACCTAACAGCCGTTCTCCTCCACTCCTCCTACCACTCCATCCCCCTAGCCACTTCCTCCTGTACCTCTACCCCCTCCTTCCTAGATTGTAAGCTCGAAAGAGCAGGGCCCTCGAACCCCTCGTGTATTGTATTGTTACTGTCTTGTCTCTTATACTGTCCCCCACTATAATGTACAGTGCTGAGCATACCCTTTGGCACTATATAAACACTGTATAATAATAATAATAATATTTCTACCAGCACGAGCACCAGAATATCTTTGAAGCAATCGCCTCCAGAGCACGATTGTCACTTTTGGAACATTCATATTTTATGATCATATATTCATGAACTTTTATTTATTTGATCTATATATGAGTTTTTAGTGCTGCACTACGATATTTTATCTAGATTTGTTCTGTACGAATGGGGCAGAGATCGAATGTTCTCAGGCTATATTCTCTGCAGATCAAATGTGTGAATGTGAAAATGACTGCATGAAGGACACTAGGTGGAGCTGAGGAACATATGCCCTATGACAGCGCCATCTAATGGCCATAATGCAGTATTTTCTGAGAACATTCCATTTGGCCCCATTAGTACAGAACAAATTTACATGCAGTTTCCATGTTTGAACATCTATGAAAATGTCATTTCTAAAATTTACTGAGAAAACATAAAAAAAAATAGCAGATTTCACCTATAGCCACCAATCAGATTTTTATTTCATATCGTACGTGAAATGTGGCAGGGTGATACCAACACAATACATTTATTTCCTTCAATAAACTAGGTGAGCGAATTTGGTTTTGGCCTTCAACACCGCAGAAGACGCACACATTGCCGCGACATCACCCGCTGAACTCCAACTTTCCGCCTCTCTCCTCTAAGCTTTATCAGGAGGTAAGAGGATTTGAGTCAATGGGATTTCAGCCCAGAATAGTCTTGTAAACAAGTAATGCTGCCCGATGAATTCCCCTAAGTCTCCTTATATAGCTTATGTAGAGAATTGGGGATTCGAATTGTTTAACCTTTTAGCTGCCGAACTCCCACACATGTGGTGAAGTATCACCGGAGGAGAATTAAAGTGCCCCGGCCATTTTCGAGAAAGCAGAATTCTTAATAGACGAGCATTAGAAAGGCAACTCATCCCTATTTTTTAATTAATTAGTTACAGAAACAGGAAATAAAATATGGAGGCACGCAGGATTAGAGTTGGCCTCAGGCTATGAAGGCACACGGGACTGGAGTAGGCCTCAGGCTATGGAGGGGCACAAGACTAGAGTAGGCCTCAAGATAAGGAGGCACACAGGACTAAAGTAAGCCTTAGGCTATGGAGGCACACAGGACTACAGCTGGCCTCAGACTATAGAGGCACACAGGACTAGTGTTGGCCTCAAGCTATAGAGGCACAAAGGACTAGAGTTGGCCTCAGGCTATGGAGGTACACAGGACTAGAGTAGGCCTCAAGCTATGGAGACACACAAGACTAGAGTAGGGCTCAGGCTATGGAGGCACACAGGACTAATTTAGGCCTCAGGTTATGATTGCCACAGGATCAGAGTTGGCCTCAGGCTATGGGGGTACACAGAACTAGAGTAGGCCTCAGGCTATGGAAGCACACAGGACGAGAGTAGGCCTCAAGCTATGGAGGCACAGAGGCCTAGAGTAGGCCTCAGGCAATGGAGGCACACAGGACTAAAGTAGGCCTCAGGCTATGGAGTCACACAAGACTAGAGTAGGCCTCAGGCTATGGGGCACACAAGACTAGAGCAGGCCTCAGGCTATGGAGGCACACAGGACTAGAGTAGGCCTCAGACTATAGAGGCACACAAGACTAGAATAGGCCTCAAGCTATGGAGGCACACAAGACTAGAGTAGGCCTCGGGCTATGAATGCACACAGGACTAGAGTTGGCCTCAAATTATGAAGGCACAAAGGACTAGAGCTGGCCTCAGGCTATGAAGGCACAAAGGACTAGCTTTGGCCTCAAGCTATGGAGGCACAAAGGACTAGAGTTGACCTCAGGCTATGGAGGCACACAGGACTAAAGCGCCTCAGGCTATAGAGGCACACAAGACTAGCATTGAGTAGGCCTCAGGCTATGGAGGCACACAAGACTAGAGTAGGCCTCAAGCTTTGGAGGCACACAAGACTAGAGTAGACCTCGGGCTACGGAGGCACACAAGACTAGAGTTGACCTCAAGTTATGAAGGCACAAAGGACTAGAGTTGGCCTCAGGCTATGGAGGAACACAGGACTAGAGTTGACCTCAGGCTATGGAGGAACACAGGACTAGAGTTAGGCTCAAGCTATGGAGGCACACAGCACTAAAGCTGGTCTCAGGCTATAGAGGAACACAGGACTAGCGCTGTCCTCAAGCTATAGAGGCACAAAGGACTAATAGGCCTCAGGTTATGGAGGCACACAGAACTAGTGTTGGCCTCAGGTTATGAAGGCACACAGGACTAGAGTTAGGCTCTGGCTATGGAGGCACACAGCGCTAGAACTGGCCTCAGGCTGTACAGGCACACATGATTAGAGCTGGCCTCAGGCTATGGAGGAACACAGGACTAGAGTTGGTCTCAAACCAAAAAGGACTACAGGACTAGAGCTGGCCTAAGGCTATGTTGGCACACAAGCCTAGAGTAGGCCTCAGGCTATGAAGGCACACAGGACTAGAGTAGGCCTCAGGCTATGAAGGCACACAGGACTAGAGTAGGCCTCAGGCTATGAAGGCACACAGGACTAGAGTAGGCCTCAGGCTATGAAGGCACACAGGACTAGAGTAGGCCTCAGGCTATGGAAACTTCACTTCTTCCGAGTCATTGACTTACTAAATAGTGAAGTAAGAATAAGGATGACAGCTGAGGAGCAAGCATCTTCCAAAACAAGTCAGCAGTGGAAGCCTATATCCCATTTTGACCCATCCCATTTAAGTACCTGTGTGTACTGAGCTATTCGAGGAATGCTGAGCGGTTCTATGGAACATGAACTAAGTGATCCTTTTGAAATCCACATGTTTACTCTTGACTAAAACCATTATTGTTGGAAGAACCAAGAAGAGCCGAGTCCTTTCATTTTGACAGCCCAGGTTGGGATTTGTGTAATAGGGATGCTGTTAGCGGTTCTTTCAGCACTGATCGCTATAACAGGTGTTCCCGCATGCTTGTTAAAATGTAACAAAAATAGATACAATGTAGTTATCTGCGCCTGTCAGGAGACACTAATTACAATTTCTAATATTTTACACTGGAATTGTTCAAGCTATACATACAAACATATATTTTTTTTTCTTTTTACCAATATGCTATCACTAATTAGTCCAAATTGACTCCCTTCTCTCTCTAGCACGTATTTATTCTGTCAGTATTGAAATGTTTGAGCTTTTGTTGCTTCATTTTCGCAGCATAAGTGGCAAAAAAAAAAAAAGCAGAAACATCAATTTAGTGTTGTGATAAAAGGGAAAAAAATCACAGAATATAAAATTTGTGCTTTATAGAGTAAAAAATGTAAGCCGCACTCAAAAACTTCACTCTTCTTTCTGTGTTTAATAATTATCAAAAAAGACTGCGTGCATTGATGTCTCCACCCAAAGCCAACCTCCCTCTACGCGTTTCACCACTGCTGCATTACTCACAAGTATAGGGGAAGCCCAGAAATGCATCAAGGAAGGCTATAGGCCCTGCTTTGGTTTTGACGATGTCAGCACTGTCAGCACCAGTGGTCGTGAGCTCCTATGGATCCTCAACTTGGGGTTTCCCAGGGTGCGGAGTCTAAGCCCCACCCAAAGCCAACCTCCCTCTACGCGTTTCACCGCTGCCGAATTACTCACAAGTATAGGGGAAGTCCAGAAATGCATCAAGGAAGGCTATGGGCCCTGCTATGACTTTGACGATGTCAGGACTGTCAGCATCGGTGGTTGTGAGCTGTTATGGATCCTCAACTTGGGGTTTCCCAGGGTGCAGAGTCTAAGCCCCACTCAAAGCCAACCTCCCTCTACGCGTTTCACCGCTGCCGCATTACTCACAAGTATAGGGGAAGTCCAGAAATGCATCAAGGAAGGCTATGGGCCCTGCTTTGGTTTTGACAATGTCAGGACTGTCAGCACCGGTGGTCATGAGCTCTTATGGACCCTCAACTTGGGGTTTCCCAAGGCGCGGAGTCTAAGCCCCAGCCTGCTTGTTCACCAGAGCCCCTGATGGTGGGGATGGACTTGCAGCAAGCTGGGACCAGGTCGCGGCCCCCAGGTACACCCAGCTGAGGTGGAGGAGACCACTCGCGGGAGCAGAGTATAACGGGAGAAGATAAACGGAATCCACTAGGCAAACCGAGGTCAGGACAGGAGGAAAACAAGCAAGGTCGGAGAATGAAGCCGGGGTCGGTACACAAGTAGACAATGTAGGATTCAGACAGCAGAAGCACACGGGAGCTCCAACAACTAAGAAGTTGCTCAGGCAAAGTGGCCTAGTCTGAGCACATCTTATATAGACAGGCAGACAAGGAGGCGGGACAGGAAGGGAAGGAAATAAAACCCAGAGGACAGCAGATAACGTCCATAGATGAGCACAAACAAACATGAGAAGGGATCAGGAACAGGACTGCAGCAAGAAGGTAAGAACACAAACAAAACTGCAGTCTAACATGTAACAAGGACCCTAGACCACTGGGGGAGAAGAAGCTTTGGGGGCGGTCTAGCTGAGAGAAGGAGCGGAGGATCAGGTAAGTAGACCAAAATGGGAAATTGACTCTTTTTTAGTTGCCCAGAGTTGGACTCTAAGCTTATCTATGGACAAACTGTTATTTTTTCCATTAAGAACTTTATGTTATTAAACTATTGCTGGCCACCCCGACCACGGCCAAAGAAAAAATAAATTTTACCTCTGTATCACAAGTAACACAATTATTGCTGAATAAAACCCATAACGGTAATGGGAAATTGCCTCTGGAACTCAACTGGTTAAAGCTGAACTCCAGGTACAACCTTTATTTCATAGTTCCATTGGTCCAGCTTGGCACAGGGTAAGTGGTATCCATATCTCATACTTAAGGGGCCTTTTTGGAAGCTGACCAATCACTGTAGAAATAGTGCTGCAATCTGCTGGGGTCCTGTGGCTGCCCCACTATACACTGACCACAGCAGGTCGCCACTTGCAGAAAGCTTTGTATTTTTTTATTGAATACAAGGCATCCTCTGAATAAACGAGATGGAGAGGAGGAGCGAGGACCTCATCCAATAAGAGAACATCTTGTATTCACTGAAAAAAATACAAGGTGTTCTGTGGATGGTGGCCGTGGCAAGCAAGTGTCCCCCTGTGGTCGGTGTGCAATGGAGCAGCCACTTAGCACAGGACCAGGAAGATCATGGTGATCACTGTAGTAGTGCCAAATACTACAGTGATTGCTTCCCCAGCAGTCCCACAGGTATGAAATATGCATACTTACACCGGTCCAAGCTGACCAATATGCAATAAAGTTCATTCATGGAGTTCAGTGTATCTCATTGCATTCAATGGTGGTAGAAGATGATTAGTGAGCCTTAGATCCGTGCTCTTACCTGTATCCCTCTGTACATTGACAGGAGTAGCCGTTCACCTCATCCACACACTTGGCGTTGTTCTGGCAGCGGTGGTCTTGGCAGTCGTCATGGTTGAGGCTGCAGTTTTCTCCTCCATAGCCTGGTGCACATTCACATCTACGAGACAAAACCAGGAGATCACCGAGAGTCAGTAGTGTTTGCAAGACACTGCAAAGAGCTATGATGAGTTCTATACAATACCAACCAACCATATTAGTTTAATGAAGAAAATCTATTAGATGATAAATTGTGTTTGGATATTAAACTTTCTTCCTTACTCAGTAGCCCAGATTGTGTTAAGAAGCCTTGCCCCTAATTTTATAGTCCATAGTCAATATATGCTTCATGTGTTGGTGACGTTATAAGCTCCAAGTCAATGGATGGGCTTGAGTTTGAAAAATGGGTTCCAATACTGGGTGCTGGCTCTGGTGAAAGCTGTTCCATCCTATAGTGGCATATGTTTCCGAGGGCGAGGTCATATAGGGTGACCTACTCCACCCATGGTGCTCTGAAATTGATGTGTTAGTGAAGTTGGTTGGGCTTTGTTGCTGAATTAGAAAAAATGGATTCTGATACTGGGTGCTGACTCGGATTGTGTATAGCGGTTCCATCTTATAGTGCCAGATGTTTCCAGGAATGAGATCATATAAGCCTACTCCACACGTGGTGGTCTTGTCCGAAATTGATGTGCTGGTGACATTATAGGCTCAAAGTCAATGCATGTGCTTCATTGCGGAGTTTGTAAAATGGATGCTGTGACGGGAGTGACTTTTGGAGGTGGGGGGACCCCTGTGTCAGCTCATGTTCCCTTCATTATGTTTAACCCACCCTGTGCCTGTTGAGGGGTACAGGGTGTGAATGTGAATGTCATAGTATTGTGTAATGGTGTGGGGATTGTTCGTTGTTCTCTGCCATGTGGTTGTCCATTGTTCACTGCCAGGTGGTTGTCCATTGTTCACTGCCAGGTGGTTGTCCATTGTTCACGGCCAGGTGGTTGTCCATTGTTCACTGCCATGTGGTTGTCCATTGTTCACTGCCATGTGGTTGTCCATTGTTCACTGCCATGTGCTGCATCCCATTGTTCTGTGTCTTGGTTGGGTGGGGGGTGTTTCTGTAGCCCTTCCCACTGATGGGGCGGGGTGATAATGTGTTTCCTGTTCCTGGTTGTGTTTCCCCGCCCTGTGTATATAACTTGTGTTTGCGTAAAAATAAAGCAGTTGACTTCCTGTCTTAAGAAGAGTCTGGTGCTGTCTGTTTCCTGCGGTGGTGTCCGGGGATTTGTGTTCGGACAGGGAAGCTGCATTATAACGGAAATACACAAATGCGGTGTGGGTCTGGTTCCGTTACAGATGCCAGTGCTGGATGCTGATTGTGAAAGCGGTTCCACCCTACAGTGCCAGATGTTTCCAACGATGAGGTCATATAGGCAACCTACTCCACACATGGTAGTCTTGCCGGACATTGATATCATTTTGGTCTTGAGTGGTGTGTAGGTGTGAAAGCGCTGGACTACTAGAAGCAAGGTCTTGATATAGTGAATATAGCATAGAACACAGTCCTCCTTCAAAGGGGCTGATGTGCAAAGACCTTGCTTAGGTTCTGGACTGCTGCCTCTCTGATAGCCTCACAGAGTACGCTCAGTAGACGACAAACTCTGGGATGGGTATTGAGGAGCGCCCAGTACAAAAGTTCATGACACTTAGAGATCAAATGCAGATTTTTACTGAATAAAGGTATAATAGGTAAAGCCAATGCATTTCAGGGGTTACACCTTCCAGAAATGTGTTGGCTTTATCAGATCATTTTGGTCTAGAATTTTTAGCCCTTTCCAAACTCAGTTTCATGTCACCATATGCAAAGAGCCTGGGATAGTACGTTTACACCTCCCCATCCCAGGCCTTCCCACTTTGCTGCAAATTTTCACCAAAAGGCAAACAACATATGATTATGCCGCATGTCAATGGCAAACTCTCTAGTATCCTCACTGACTCGCAACGAAAATCCTCAAAGTCTGAGTGACTTGGCTTCGGTATGCATTGCCCACATTGAATTCATCCAGCCTCAGTTGCCTATGAGTATTCTACCTTGCACTTTGCTCCAAGCAATTTTCTCTTTCTTCCTTTTCCCTCCCTCTAATAGTTTCAACAGCTACTCATTCCCCTACCCCCTGTTTCCCTTCCCCCATTGCTAGCACTGGCCTCTATTTTTTTGCATATGGGCCATGTAACGTGGGACATTCACTGGGAATGGCAAATGTATTATATTGTATTATGATTATCTCCTATTAGCTACTTACCACCCTTTAGGCCCCCCTAGCCTTGCCAATGTTTCTGAAGGTTTCACTCAACCCACACATGGGCAATACTGTTGCTCTGCTTTTCTTTGAAAGTAAAAATGTAAATATTGGAACAGAAAAAATACATTCCTTCATCTTCAACGGCTTGGAAAAGACGAATGATATTATATAAAGACTGACACACTGAAACCATGGGACAAGCTCACCTACTGTCCAATTTCCTAATCTCTTTCTCCGTACGTTTTGGGTAAAAGATATTTAATTATCTTTTATCACATGGCCATGCATCAGGACCGGGATCCGACCTCACAACCTCTGCTGAGTATAGCACTATCTCTTTATGCTAAGCCACCTGAGATGCTGGACAGCACCTTGTCTGATCCTTTGGACAATCTTGCCTTGTACCTTGTGTCTTGTGAACCTTGAAATCCTTGATCCTCCCATGAACTTCCTATTTAAGCCACTCCATTGTGCTTCCTGTTTGCCAGATTATTGTGCTCCCTCCAGCTAATATCTCACTCTTGTCTATCTTGCTTCCTCTCATATCCTCACTACTCCTCATTATGGACCTTGGCTTGTTCCTTGAATATGCTTCTGCTTGATCCCACCTACAACTATTCGTTACCGACCTTTGGCTTGTTCCTCGACTACGTTTCTGCTTGATCCCAACCTGCAACCATTCATTACTGACCTTTGGCTTGTTCCTCGACTACGTTTCTGCTTGATCCCAACCTGCAACCATTCATTACTGACCTTTGGCTTGTTCCTTGACTATGCTTCTGCTTGATACCAACCTGCAACCATTCATTACCAACCTTTGGCTTGTTCCTTGACTATGCTTCTGCTTGATACCAACCTGCAACCATTCATTACCAACCTTTGGCTTGTTCCTTGACTGCGCTTCTGCTTGATCCCAACCTGCAACCATTTATTACCGACCTTTGACTTGTTCCTCAACTATGCTTCTGCTTGATCCCAACCTGCAACCATTTATTACCGACCTTTGACTTGTTCCTCAACTATGCTTCTGCTTGATCCCAACCTGCAACCACTTATTACCGACCTTTGACTTGTTCCTCGATTATGCTTCTGCTTGATCCCAACCTACGACCACTCATTACTGACTTTTGGCTTGCTCCTCGACTACTCTGCTGCGTGATCCCAACCTGCAACCACTCATTACTGACCTTTGGCTTGCTCCTCGACTACACTTCTGCTTGATCCCAACCTGCAACCACTCATTACTGACCTTTGGCTTGCTCCTCGACTACGCTTCTGCTTGATCCCAACCTGCAACCACTTGTTAACAACCTTTGCCTTGTTCCTCGAGTACGCTTCCGCTTGATCCCAACCCACAGCCACTCATTACCGACCTGTAGCTTGTTCCTCGACTAACCTTCTGCTTGATCCCAACCTGCAACCACTTACTATCGACCTTTGGCTTGTTTACTAACTATGTTTCTGCTTGATCCCAACCTGCAACCACTTCTTACCAATCTAAAGCTTGTTCCTTGACTACAATTCTACTTGATTCCAGCCTGCTATATCTGCTACTGGACCCCGGCTATCTCACCTCCTGAGGACCGTGATCTGGTACTAACACGCAGCAAAACCCAACTCCACCATGAGGATCTCTGGTTAATGCTTTGACCCTCACCTCATGTGAGCTCACGTCATCTGCCACGGTGACTTTATTGAGTACTTAAACAGCTGATCGTTGGGAGCCTTTCTACTGCTATAGCTACTGGTCTCCAAGCCTGAACCCTGACCGTGATGGCACCATTTTTTTACATTTCATCCTAAAAGAAGGCTGGCAGCTGGCGGCTTGGAAGTTAGTCACTTGGTTAAAAGCCATTGGAGGCTACTCGGAACTCATTATTAGAAGAGCATAAGACTACAGAGGGGACAGCCTAGTCTTAATGTGCATTTACTGCAAAAAAAAAAGGCGCACTTACTTTGGACCCTCTGCAGTTGAAACGCATTTGGAATCGGGATGACAAGGATTGAGCTCTGCAGAACAAAAGTCCACCGACTGCTCACAGTATTCACCTGTCATTAGAGAGAGTAAAAAAAAAGCAGATGGGTGAGAGAGAACTTAAATTGTTTTGCTTTTGAAGGTACAGATAAAAATAAATGATACACATCTGCAAGCGCTTTTGGCTCCTGGATGACAAGTAGAAATAACAGCAACAAAACACAAACGTGATAGAATGCACATTTTAGGCCTGAAGATTGATTAAAACCCTCCAAAACATTATATATTTTCTGAAAGCAGATACCCTGGAGAAGAAAATGGTCCTTCGCCCCCTCCATATTTTTCAGACCCCACTGTCCCACCCGTGGGCCTGGAATGGCAGGTGCTGCTGGGTAGCCGTGAAACAAACAGGGGCACCTACGCTTGAAAACGCGAGACAATCACCTATTGCAGACCACCGGCTCAATGTAAGGAAAAAAAAGGAAATCCGTAGATTAAATTACCTGTGAATTGTGCTGCACACAGACAAGTATAGGTGTTTAATCCGTCCACGCAAGTGCCGCCATTATAGCAGTCGCTGTATTTGCATTCATCTCTGTTTACTGCACACGTGGGGCCCTCGAACCCATCGGGACAAGAACATCTGATTGGATGGAGAAGACAATTATAAGGTAAACCATAGAATAACAGGAAAGTCAGTTCGTACAAATCCCATAATATTCAATGTGAAATTATTTTTTTGTTTCAATGGAGGCAAGGGTGTAATGACAGCCATAGTCTATGGTTCCCAGTGCCATCACACTCCATAGTCATTTATGCAGGTAAAAATTTGCATTTAGCAAACTCTGTTGTAGAAATTAAATGTATAATATGTATATATATATATATATATATATATATATATATAAATATATATATATATATATATATACACACACTCAGTATATTGTCAAAAGTATTCGGCCAGCCCTCCCAATCATTAGTATCAGGTGTTCCAGTCCCCTCCATATCATGTGATTCAGGTGTTCCAATCCCCTCCATATAATGTGATTCAGGTGTTCCAATCCCCTCCATATCATGTGATTCAGGTGTTCCAATCCTCTCCCAATCATGTGATTCAGGTGTTCCAATCCCTTCCATATCATGTGATTCAGGTGTTCCAATCCCCTCCCAATCATGTGATTCAGGTGTTCCAATCCCCTCCACATCATGTGATTCAGGTGTTCCAATCCCTTCCATATTATGTGATTCAGGTGTTCCAATCCCCTCCCAATCATGTGATTCAGGTGTTCCAATCCCCTCCCAATCATGTGTTCAGGTGTTCCAATCCCCTCCAAATCATGTGATTCAGGTGTTCCAATCCCCTCCATGGACACAGGTGTATACAATCAAGCCCCTAGGCATGCAGACTGCTTCTACAAACATTGGTGAAAGAATGGGTCGCTCTCAGGAGCTCAGTGACTCCAAGCGTGGTCCCGTGATAGGTGGCCACCTGGGCAAAAGTCCATCAAAGTTCATGCGCGTGGAAAGGCAGGCGTCCCAATACAGTGTATACAAATACACGTGAGTATGCATACGTATATATGGGCTGCCTAAGGGACAGCGTGTAGAAAGGCAGGGGAGCCCCTTAAAGTGATATTACACCCTTAATATTTTAGCAGCCGATTTAATAACTTACTGAGTATGCAGTAATCCTTTATTTATTTCAGGTACTTATATAGCTCCATCAATTTACGCAGCGCTTTACATATATATTGTACATTCACATCAGTCCCCGCCACCGAGGAGCGTACAATCTAAGGTCCCTAACCCTCAAGGGGCATACAATCTAAGGTCCCTAACTCACATTCATACATACACATACTAGGGCCAATTTAGACAGGAGCCAATTCACCTCCCAGCATATCTTTGGAGTGTGGGAGAAAACTGGAGTACCCAGAGGAAACCCACGCAGGGACGGGGAGAACATGCAAACTCCAGGCAGGAGGTGCCATGGCTGGGATTCGAACCGACGACCCTAGTACTGCCAGGCGGAAGTACTAACCATTTAGCCACATACTGCCCAATCCTTGCCTAAGTTCCATTTTAATCCAGTGCTAGGACCTCTGACCCAGGTATGTTTCCTGTCTCAGGGTGGTTCCTCTCTCTTGCAGAATCCTATGGAGCCACTCTTGCATGCAGGGACTAGAGTTGTGTTCCCTCCCATACACCGTGTGCATCAATAGAAACACACAGCGCCATAGCCGAGGATGGCCCCTGCCCCCCCTCCCTTCTAACAGCCTGACTGCAAACTGCATTGTCCACTGTTAACTCTTTCCTGTGAAGACTGAAGGTTCAGGGAAGTGGCAATGAAAGAGCAGGAGCCAGTGGCATTTAAAGTTGTACACTCCAAGTCCTGAGATAAGAATTGTAACAAATAGATCACCGGGGAATGTTTATTTTATTGTGTTCAGTGTGGTACACTGAAAAACTCTGGGGGGGTTTAATACTACTGGCATTGTATTGCTATGGAGTTATCCCTGGATACACACTTAGTCTACTTACGTTTACGTTTGCATTAAGCATGCAAATTCATTCAGAAAGGTGCATTTATCAACATTTTTGCATACATTTGAGTGCATTCAGTCCATTTCAGCGTGTATATGTGGAATGTATATATGTGTATATATATATATATATATATATATATAAAATAGGCAACAAAATGTGAATCCCAGAATGCTGTTTAGTTTCCCACGTCGCATTTATAAAATACAATACAGACATTTACATACTGTATACAGAGTCCACGGAAATAGGGAGAGATGCATTTTAAAGAATAAAAATAATGTCTCGGAATGCAATGTGTCTTTCTTGTACTAATGTATTTCTAGGAAAAGAGAAGGAACACGGCAGGTTTTCCAATGGCCACCATCAGCTAGTAAAGTGCGAGTGTATATATTTATTTATTTATTTCAGGTACTTTTATATCGCCGTCAATTTGCGCAGCACTTTACATATATATTGTACATTCACATCAGTCCCCGCCCCCGAGGAGCGTACAATCTAAGGTCCCTAACTCACATTCATACATACACATACTAGGGACAATTTAGACAGGTGCCAATTAACCTACCAGCATGTCTTTGGAGTGTGGGAGGAAACCGGAGTACCCGGAGGAAACCCACGCAGGCACATATATATATACACACATATACATACATATACACACACACACTCACTGGCCACATTCAATGGCAGCACGTCAATGCATTTAGGCATCTAGACGTGGTGAAGACAACTTGCTGAAGTTCAAATTGAGCATCAGAATGGGGAAGAAAGAGGATTGAAGTGACTTTGCCCGTGGCATGGTTGTTGGTGCCAGAAGGGCTGGTCTGAGTATTTTAAAAACTGCTGATCTACTGGGATTTTCACGCACAAGTTTCCAGGGGCGGACTGACCATTCGAGCACTCGGGCAGTGCCCGAGGGCCCGGGGTCAGTAGCGGGCCCCATAAAATGCCCCTGGTACCTTTTATAGGCTTTTTTGGGTGTGTTTTGAGTGTGGGCAAGGACACAGGGGCCCCATGATCCCCAATTGCCCGGGGGCCCCATGAGTTGTCAGTCCGCCCCTGCGCACAACAATCTCTAGGGTTTACAGAGAATGGCCCGAAAAAGAGAAAATATCCAGTGAGGGGCAGTTGTGTGGAGGAAAATGCCTTGTCGGTGTCAGAGGTGGTCAGACTTGGTTGGAGATGATAGAAAGGCAACAGTAACTCAAATGACCCCTCGTTACACCCAAGGTATGCAGAATACCATCTCTGAACGCACAACACATCCAACCTTGAAGCAGATAGGCTACAGCAGGCAGAAGACCACACCGGGGGGCCACTCCTGTCAGCTAAGAACAGGAAACAGAGGCTACAATTTGCACAGGATCACCAAATTGGATGATAGAGGATTGCAAAAACGTTGCCTGGTCTGAGGGGTCTCGATTTCAGCTGCAACATTCAGATGGTAGGGTCAGAATTTGGCGCAAACAACATGAAAGCCTGGATCCATCCTGCCTTGTATCTACGGTTCAGGCTGGTGGTGTCATGGTGTGGTGGATCCATCCTGCATTGCATAAATGGTTCAGGCTGGTGGTGTCATGGTGTGGTGGATCCATCCTGCCTTGTATCTACGGTTCAGGCTGGTGGTGGTGGTGTCATGGTGTGGTGGATCCATCCTGCCTTGTATCATTGGTTCAGGCTGGTGGTGGTGGTGTCATGGTGTGGTGGATCCATCCTGCCTTGCATCAATGGTTCAGGCTGGTGGTGTCATGGTGTGGGGGAGATTTTCTTAGCAAGATGTACCTAATAAAGTTGCCGGTGAGTGTATAGATGAGCCATTCTTAATCAGGGTTCCTCCAGAGGTTGCTTGGGGTTCCTTGAACTGTGGACCTTCTGTCTGATGGACAACAGAAGTTTGGAAAAACGTCGCCTGGTCTGATGAGTCTGGATTTCCCTAGAGATGGTTGTGCGGGAAAATCCCAGGAGATCAGCAGTTTTTGAAATGCTCAGACCAGCCCGTCTGGCACCACCAACCATGCCACGGTCAAAGCCGCAGCTAAAAAAGTTAGGAGCCAGATTATTTTTAGTGTAGTGTGAGTTGTCATCGCCCAGGGCAAGGCAACTTTTAGGCGACAAGCTTCACATGGTGACAATCGTGGCAAAACCGAACCATAGGTGAACCTGTGTTTTGTGATCACAGTGATTCTGCCGCAATCCCAGAATGACCAGGTGTGAATGGGGCCACCCTGATTCACACATATACAATTCAGAATGCGTTTTCAAACTCACGGACTCGAATGACAGGCTAGATATTTTGTGTTCCTACTGAGGTGGTTCACACAGATGCAATCCACTCGCATTGTGTTTTGAGTGCCATTACGAAAAGGGTCCTGTGCGAGTTTCTAGCTGTGCATTGCAGACTCGCAAGTGATAGAGTAGAGTGGCATCTAGAGATACGTGTTCACATAGGATTGCTATTGACAGGAGTTTCACATTGAAGTCAAAGGGAGGAGTTTTTGCATTGAAGTAACACACAGACCTCTACAGGCTAGACAATGGCACCCTGACTGCCATTAGGTATTGGGATGAAATCCTTGGACCCATTGTCAGACCCTACGCTGGTGCAGTGGGTCCTGGGTTCCTCCTGGTGCACGACAATGCCCGGCCTCATGTGGCGAGAGTATGCAGGCAGTTCCTGGAGGATGAAGGAATCGATATGACTGAATGGCCCCCATGCTTGCCTGACCTAAATCCAATAGAATGCCTCTGGGATATCATGTTTCGGTCCATCCAACACCACCAGGTTGCACCTCAGGAGCTCAGTGATGCCTTGGTCCAGGCACTATTCCATTTACTGATACCGATGATGGGGCATGTTTCCTTCCCCTGACACCAATTGTGGGGCACCATTCCTCCCACTGATACCAACGATGGAACATTGTTTACTCCCATTGACGTTGGGGCATTTTCACACTACCACTGGTCACAGTCTGGCCCCTTAAACCCTGAAGGACAGTAAACTGACCCTTTGTTTGGAAAGTTTGGAGACCTCTGCCCTAGATAAAGACCACTCCTCTTCATGGACACAATGCCAATTGTCAATTTGCTTTTACAGGTACACACCCTAGTTCCATCTAATCAGCAGTTCCACCATCCTGTGTTTAGTAATGCTCATAAACTGAGATTATACCATTGCATGGTCTAAAGAGTTCCTGAAGACGTCAGAAAGAGATTTAGGAGCTTAGATGAAATTTAATGCACCCAAGTTCTCTCAAAAGAGAAGAGTAGAAATTATCAGTTATGTATCTCTCATCAAGATTGGATAACACCATACATATTCGATCCTCCTAAAGTGCCTCTACTCATACACATCATGTCCTGCAAGAGCTACTCCGCTATAAATATCAGATCCTCCAAGAGTGCCTCCACTCATACACATTTTGTCCTCAAAGCATGCTTGTACTCATACATATCAAATCCTCCAAGAGTGCCTCCACTCTTACACATTGGGTCCTCCATGAGTGCTTCCAGACACACACATCAGGTACTCCAAGTGTTCTTCCACTCATACACATTGGGTACTTCATACATTATTCCATTTATACACATCAGGTCCTCCAAGAGTGCTTTCACATCTCTACACATCAGGTCCTCCAAATTTGCTTCTGGTCATACACATCAGGTCCTCAAAGCATGCTTCCACTCATACACATCAAGTCTTCAAAGAGTGCTTCCACCAATATGCATCAGGCCCTCCAAGAGTTCCTTCTCTCATACACATTGGGTCCTTCAAGAGTGCTTCCACTCATATGCATCAGGCCCTCCAATAGTGCCTCCATTCATACACATCGGGTCCTCCAAGAGTGCTTCCACTCATACACATCAGGTCCTTGAAGTGTACTTCCACTCATACACATCAGGTCCTCCAAGAAAGCTTTCACTCATACACATCAGATCCCCCAAGAGAGCTTCCAGTCATATACATCAGGTACTCCAAGTGTTATTCCACTTATACACATTTTGTCCTCCATAACTTATTCCATTCATACATATCAGGTCCTCCAAGAGTACTTCCCCACCCTCACACATCAGGTCCTCGAAGAGTGCTTCCACACCCTCAAACATCAGATCCTCCAAGAGTGCTTCCACTCATACACATCAGGTCCTCCAAGAGTGCTTCCACTCATGCACATTGGGTCCACCAAGAGTGCTTCCACTCATGCACATCGGGTCCTCCAAGAATGTTTCCACTCATGCATATCGGGTCCACCAAGAGTGCTTCCACTCATACACATCAGGTCCTCCAAGAGTGCTTCCACTCATGCACATCAGGTCTTCCAAGAGTGCTTCTACTTAACACGTCAGGTCCTCCAAGAGTACTTCCACTCATGCATATCAGGTCCTCCAAGAATGCTTCCACTCATACACAAAAGGTCCTGAAAGAATGCTTCCACCAATACACATCAGGCCCTCCAAGAATGCTTCCACCAACACACATCAGGCCCTCCAAGAGTGCTTCCACTCCCACACACAGGTCCACCAAGAGTGCTTTCACTCCTACATATCAAGTCCTCCAAGAGTGATTCCACACACGCACACTGGTTCCTCCAAAACTGATTCCACATTCACACATCAAGCCCTCCAAGACTGCTTCCACTCCCACTCAGATATCTAGTCCTCAGCTAATGTGGTCACACTATGTCACACAGGACTGTTTGCTGCAGATAAGTCATTGTTTCCTGGTAGTGGATACTTACGACCAAGTCCAGGTAACGTCAGAGCCCCCAAATGCTGTTCTGGCCTACAGTAACAGAGTAGAATTCATATGAGATCTATCAACGCAAAACAACACACTCTTCATATTTAAGTGGAGCCCATACATGCCCGACATAAAGATTGTTTCATGAAAACCAAGGCTGCTGTTTTCATGACGCAATCTTTATGTCAGGTATGTATGGGCTCCACTTAAATATGAAGAGTCTGTTGTTCGAGTTGATAGATCTCATATGAATTCTACTCTGTTACTGTGAATGACTTATTGTAGGTGCTGGAGCTGATATGAATGAGTGACGGAACTGTGCGTGTGAGTGGGTCTAATGAAGGATTTTATTATATATTGGTAGAGAATGTGCATTGACTTGTCTCTGCAACGTCTAGGTTGAGCTATGCTCTGAATATTACCTTGACGCATTGACTGTCCTCTAGAACTGAGCTGACCTAAAGTGGACTCTTAACCATCCTTTTTTTAATTTTCTAAAGAAATTGTGGTGAATTGTAGAATAACAAGTCAGGTATGTATGGGCCCAACCCAACTGTGAAGGGAATGTTCTTGAAGGTGCTGGAGCTGATATGAATGCTACTCTGTTACTGTGAATTATTATTATTATTATACAGCATTTATAAAGTGCCGATAGTTCGCTCAGCGCTGTACATTACAAAGGGGGACAGAACATGTGACAGAACAATACCAATACAATGCAAAACATGAGGGGATTGAGGGCCCTGCTCTTTCGAGCTTACAATCTAGGAGGGAGGGGATGGTGGCACAGGAGGAGATAGCTGTGGGGGATGGAGTGGTAGGAAGAGTGGAGGAGGTCAGCAAGTTAGCAGGGGGTGGGGTAGGCTTCCCTGAAGAGATGGGTTTTCAGTGTGCGCCTAAAGGAGAGGAGAGTAGGTGATAATCTGATGGGTTGGGGCAGGGAGTTCCAGAGGATGGGTGACACCCTGGAGAAGTCCTGGAGGCGGGCATGGGAGGAGGAGACCAGGGAACTAGAGAGAAGGAGGTCTTGTGAGGAGCGGAGTGTGCGTGTTGGGCAGTACTTGGATATTAGGTCAGTGATGTAGTTCGGGGCAGTATGGTGGACAGCTTTGTACGTCAGCGTTAGGATTTTGAATTTGATCCGTTGCGCAATCGGAAGCCAGTGGAGGGATTGGCAGAGGGGGGTGGAGGACACTGAGTGGAGGCCAGTGGAGGGATTGGTAGAGGGGGGTGGAGGACACTGAGTGGAGGCCAGTGGAGGGATTGGCAGAGGGGGGTGGAGGACACTGAGTGGAGACCAGTGGAGGGATTGGCAGAGGGGGGTGGTGGAGACAGAGCGGTTGGAAAGGTGAATGAGTCTGGCAGCCGTATTCAGGATCGACTGAAGCGGGGATAGCCAGCGGCGAGGCAGGTCAGTGAGGAGGGAGTTGCAGTAGTCGAGTCGTGATATGATGAGGGAGTGGATGAGCTGTTTAGTGGTTTCTGGGATTAGGAACGTGCGTATTTTGGCGGAGGTGGAGTCTGCACGAGTTTGTTAAAGATTGGACTTGGGGTTGAAAGGATAGGTTGGAGTCCAGAATTACACCAAGTACTCTGGCCTGCAGGGCGGGTTTGATGGTAGCGTTGTTGGATGTGACGGAGAAGTCAATGTGGGGTGGTGTCCGGGCTGGGGGGAAGACAAGAAACTCGGTTTTGGAGAGGTTCAATTTAAGGAAGTGGAGCGACATCCAGTCTGATATGTCGCTCAGTAGGTGTGTGATTCGGGCTGAGACCGAGGGGGTGAATGACTTACTGTTCCGATTTTCCCATTGTAGGCTCCACCATTGAGTTCAGACCCATGATTGATGGAACGATGCGTGTGAGTGGGTCTAATGAAGGATTTTATTATATATTGGTAGAGAATGTGCATTGACTTGTCTCTGCAACGTCTGGGTTGAGCTATGCTCTGAATATTACCTCGACGCACGGCTGTGTATTCACTGTCCTCTAGAACTGAACTGACCTAAAGTGGACTCTTAACCTTCTCTTTTTTAATTTTCTAAAGAAATTGTGAAAAATTGTAGAATAACATGTCAGGTATGTATGGGCCCAACCTAACTGTGCAGACAATGTTCTTGAAGGTGATAGAGCTGATATGAATGCTACTCTGTTACTGTGAATGACTTATTGTTGCGATTTTCCCATTGTAGGCTCCACCATTGAGTTCAGACCCATGAGTGATGGAACGGTGCGTGCGAGTGGGTCTAACGAAGGATTTTATTATATACTGGTAGAGAATGGGCATTGACTTGTCTCTGCAACGTCTGGGTTGAGCTATGCTCTGAATATTACCACGACGCACGGCCGTGTATTGACTGTCCTCCAGAACTGAATTGAGCTGAAGTGCATTCTTAACCTTTTTTTTTTCTAAAGAAATTGAGGTAAATGGTACATTGTAGATCAACGTGTCTAAAGATCCTTCAGCTCATGGAAGGTTACTCCCTCAAACCTAAAAGGTCATGTTCTTACTATATCTGTATGTTTGGGAACAATGCACAATGGCAACAAGTCTTCTATTGTCATAAAAGACGGCATTGGAAACATTGTTTCAGTCTCACATCCTCTCTCCGCACTCCGTTTCTTTCTTTCTTTTTTTGTCTCTCTCTATATAGGTTGATTCCTTGTTTGCTCTTTTTAATAAAGCCATTGTTCTCACCTTCTTGAAAAAACGGCCTCCGCTTTAATTTGAAATGGATTCTACTCTCTGTAAATTCCCCCAAAATAAAGAAAAAAAGAAATTAAAAAAAAAAAAAAAGAAGCAGGTTGAAAAGATTTGTGTGCAGGTTGAAAGCTGTGAAGAGTAAATGGCTTGATTGAATGGCTTTGCAAACCCCAAAGGAAAATATAGGCCTATTGTAAAGATGCTTGGTTGCCAAGGCAACAGAACGAGAGGCCATTAAGTATTTTATTTATTTATTATTTTATTTTTTTTTATTTTTTTTTATTTTTTTTTTTACATCTGGTAATTTTAGGCTCTTAAAAGCAGGTCTGGTCATTTCTGCCTCTTGATTCAACGTAATTTTCAAATAACCCAATTCTCTCGGTCTCTTACTCTCGTTGACTAAGATTTATTTTCGGCAACTAATTATCTTGCGGGGATTGGCGAAACGCAGCGACTAAGTGAAAAGTGGGTCCCCCCGTATGTGGAATGCCTGGACTTAGAGTGCTGCTTGGGTGATGGGAGATGCTGTCAGTTTAGATGCATGCAAAGTTAAAAGCAAATCACAGTAATTATAGCAAATTCTGAGGCACTATAGATAGATGTAGAAAAAAAAAAAAAAAAATACAATTTAGAATGTAAATATGTGAAGACACTGACAGTCCTTTTATTAGCGCTTATCATTTTTTTTTTTTTTTTGTCTGCGTGGAAGAGAAGGTAACAGATGGCAACATAATGTACAGAACAGGTTAATTGGAGGGCTATATAGAATTCTAAAAACAGTTTGGATAATCATCCTGAGCAGTAAAAAAAAAAAAAAAAAAAAAAAAGCAACCATTGTGTGGTCTAAATTGACTTAATGTAACAGAAAAAAAAAAAGACAGCGAAGAAAAATAAATTGTACTAAAAGCAATTAACTGGAAGAATACATTTTGATACAGTTACCCTGTTCTGATGGTTATTTCAGCGAATTTCTCTCACAGGGTCGAACAAGTACAACTGTATTTTATCTGGCCTTGTCTTTTGTTCATCTATTGCAGAGTTATCTCAGATCTGCGACAGTCACAATTATCTTTTTTTACTGTTTTTTTTTGATTTTTTATTATTATTATTAGTATAACATTATGTTCAAATTTAACAATAAGGTATAATTGAGTGTCTCAGCATCACATCCCCCAAAATAATAAACGAAAACCAACGAAAATAAAGTGTGTAGGATTTTCACGGTGCTTACAATTCGCACCTCGGCAAGAAATGTCCGACATCTACCCATTCAAATTCTTAATTTCATTACAGAACCATTAAAAAAAAAAGAGAATAGAATAAAAATAGTATTTTTTTGTAACAAAGTTATAGTACTGTAAACGGCGCCCTGCGCACCCCCTCACAAAATATCAAAATACGTATAGATATACACAACGTATATAAGCCATAACCATCAATGGGTTTGACATAGTCGAAATGATGGGAGCACGCTGTTACCAATGCGTTTCACTAGTTAGGCTATAGTGTCTGTAAACAGCAACCCAATCATAAAAGATGAAAATACGTATAGTTATACATAAAGTATATAAGCCATATCCATCAATGGGTTTGACATAGTTGAAATGATGGGAGCACGCTGTGTTCCAACGCGTTTCGCCATGTAGGCTATAGTGTCTGTAAACAGCACCCTGCACACCCCCCTCACAAAAGATGCAAATACGTATAGTTATAAACAACGTATATAAGCCATAACCATCAATGGGTTTGACATTGGCGAAACGCGTTGGGACACAGCGCGCTCCCATCATTTTGGCTATGTCAAACCCATTGATGGTTATGGGTAGAGATGAGCGAATTATTCAAAAATTCGATTCGGCTGATTCGGCGAATTCGCGGAATAAATTCGATTCGAGTCGAATATATTCGCTGCGAATTTAACTTATAAAAAGGGTGTTTCTAGGCTTCAGAGAGCCTTTATATTAGTGCAGAACACTGTACCTTTAATTTAAATGCCCTTGGAGTCTGCTGGGGAAGAGAAATAATACTGTCATTCAGTATGACATGCAGATGAGTGCCGTCGATCTTAGAATCACCGCACACTTCACTCATTTGGGCAGTCACGGGGCCAAAACCAGAGTGTGGAGCCACAGTGTGGCGGTGGAGGCAGCAGCAATGGGAGGCCATACAGCACCCTATGACAAAATGGAACCCACCAGCAGTGTGAGGAGACCTGAAAGTGGCACATGGCAGAGTATGGCGATGGAGACAGCAGCAATGGGAGGCCGTACAGGGACCCATGACACACTCTGGACCTGGCAGCAGCATGAGGAGGCGGTACAGGGGCCCATGACAGATTACGGGCCTGGCAGCAGCATGAGGAGTCGGTACGGGGGCCCATGGCTGATTACGGGCCTGGCAGCAGCAATGGGAGGCCCGTAATCTGCCAGCACCCTATGACAAAATGGAACCCACCAGCAGTGTGAGGAGACCTGAAAGTGGCACATGGCAGAGTGTGGCGATGGAGACAGCAGCAATGGAAGGCCGTACAGGGACCCATGACACACTCTGGACCTGGCAGCAGCATGAGGAGGCGGTACAGGGGCCCATGACAGATTACGGGCCTGGCAGCAGCATGAAGAGTCGGTACGGGGCCCATGGCAGATTACGGGCCTGGCAGCAGCAATGGGAGGCCCGTAATCTGCCAGCACCCTATGACAAAATGGAACCCACCAGCAGTGTGAGGAGACCTGAAAGTGGCACATGGCAGAGTGTGGCGATGGAGACAGCAGCAATGGGAGGCCGTACAGGGACCCATGACACACTCTGGACCTGGCAGCAGCATGAGGAGGCGGTACAGGGGCCCATGACAGATTACGGGCCTGGCAGCAGCATGAGGAGTCGGTACGGGGGCCCATGGCAGATTACGGGCCTGGCAGCAGCAATGGGAGGCCCGTAATCTGCCAGCACCCTATGACAAAATGGAACCCACCAGCAGTGTGAGGAGACCTGAATGTGGCACATGGCAGAGTGTGGCGATGGAGACAGCAGCAATGGGAGGCCGTACAGGGACCCATGAGAGACTCTGGACCTGGCAGCATCATGAGGAGGCGGTACAGGGGCCCATGACAGATTACGGGCCTGGCAGCAGCATGAGGAGTCGGTATGGGGGCCCATGGCAGATTACGGGCCTGGCAGATGACGACGAGGCTGCCAAGTGCGATCAGCCTCATCATCATCAATTAGGGTCTCCGCCTCACTACTAGCCCCCTCGGCTGCGTGTGGGTCAGGAGACAGACCTGTCTCTAGACCGGCTACCGAGCCACTCTCCTCGCCAGTACTTCTTCGCCTGGCTGCTGAAGAGGCGGATGTCTCCCCCCGTTCCTGACCGCCCTCTGTTAGCTCTTCCTCACTGTACAGTGGGGCTGAGCCCACAGCATGCGATACTTCGCTTGGTGAGGGAACACCAAAGGACAGGGGCAGGTAGAGGACACGTGATTTCAGTGGGCTTGCTCCCGGGCCATGCCAACTAACGGTTGTGTCTGACGTACCGACCGACCGTTGGCTGTAGGTGTCAGAGGTGACCTGGGGAAGAGGAAGACGACCGAGCCAACCAATCGATGATGGCAGGGTTGTCGGTGGAGACACGACCGCTGGATGACACCGGGAGCACTGGCCTCTGGCTGCGACTAGTGCTGCCTCGACCCCTTCCTCTGCTGCCACGTCTGCTCGCTCCTGAAACATTGCCTCCTCTGCCACTCCTCTGCGTGTTGTCTGACATACTCTTTAATTCAACGATTCTGTGTCCCTGAGTAACAATTCTGTGTCCCTGAGTAACGATTCTGTGTCCCTGAGTAACGATTCTGTGTCCCTGAGTAACGATTCTGTGTCCCTCAGTAACGATTCTGTGTCCCTCAGTAACGATTCTGTGTCCCTCAGTAACGATTCTGTGTCCCTGAGTAACGATTCTGTGTCCCTGAGTAACGATTCTGTGTCCCTGAGTAACGATTCTGTGTCCCTGAGTAACGATTCTGTGTCCCTGAGTAACGATTCTGTGTCCCTGAGTAACGATTCTGTGTCTGTCCCTGAGTAACGATTCTGTGTCCCTGAGTAACGATTCTGTGTCCCTCAGTAACGATTCTGTGTCCCTCAGTAACGATTCTGTGTCCCTCAGTAACGATTCTGTGTCCCTCAGTAACGATTCTGTGTCCCTGAGTAACGATTCTGTGTCCCTCAGTAACAATTCTGTGTCCCTCAGTAACAATTCTGTGTCCCTGAGTAACAATTCTGTGTCCCCGAGTAACAATTCTGTGTCCCCGAGTAACAATTCTGTGTCCCTGAGTAACAATTCTGTGTCTGTCCCTGAGTAACATTTCTGTGTCCCTCAGTAACATTTCTGTGTCCCTCAGTAACGATTCTGTGTCCCTCAGTAACGATTCTGTGTCCCTGAGTAACGATTCTGTGTCCCTCAGTAACGATTCTGTGTCCCTCAGTAACGATTCTGTGTCCCTCAGTAACGATTCTGTGTCCCTCAGTAACGATTCTGTGTCCCCGAGTAACAATTCTGTGTCCCCGAGTAACGATTCTGTGTCCCCGAGTAACGATTCTGTGTCCCTGAGTAACGATTCTGTGTCCCTCAGTAACGATTCTGTGTCCCTCAGTAACAATTCTGTGTCCCTGAGTAACGATTCTGTGTCCCTGAGTAACGATTCTGTGTCCCTGAGTAACAATTCTGTGTCTGTCCCTGAGTAACAATTCTGTGTCCCTGAGTAACTATTCTGTGTCCCTGAGTAACAATTCTGTGTCCCTGAGTAACAATTCTGTGTCTGTCCCTGAGTAACAATTCTGTGTCTGTCCCTGAGTAACAATTCTGTGTCTGTCCCTGAGTAACAATTCTGTGTCCCTGAGTAACAATTCTGTGTCCCTCAGTAACGATTCTGTGTCCCTCAGTAACGATTCTGTGTCCGAGTAACAATTCTGTGTCCCTGAGTAACAATTCTGTGTCTGTCCCTGAGTAACAATTCTGTGTCCCTGAGTAACGATTCTGTGTCCCTGAGTAACGATTCTGTGTCCCTGAGTAACGATTCTGTGTCCCTGAGTAACGATTCTGTGTCCCTGAGTAACGATTCTGTGTCCCTGTAACAATTCTGTGTCCCTGAGTAACAATTCGGTGTCTGTCCCTGAGTAACAATTCTGTGTCCCTGAGTAACAATTCTGTGTCCCTGAGTAACAATTCTGTGTCTGTCCCTGAGTAACAATTCTGTGTCCCTGAGTAACAATTCTGTGTCCCTCAGTAACGATTCTGTGTCCCTCAGTAACGATTCTGTGTCCGAGTAACAATTCTGTGTCCCTGAGTAACAATTCTGTGTCTGTCCCTGAGTAACAATTCTGTGTCCCTGAGTAACAATTCTGTGTCCCTGAGTAACGATTCTGTGTCCCTCAGTAACGATTCTGTGTCCCTGAGTAACGATTCTGTGTCCCTGAGTAACGATTCTGTGTCCCTCAGTAACGATTCTGTGTCCCTGAGTAACGATTCTGTGTCCCTGAGTAACAATTCTGTATCCCTGAGTAACAATTCTGTGTCCCTGAGTAACGATTCTGTGTCCCTCAGTAACAATTCTGTGTCCCTGAGTAATAATTCTGTGTCCCTGAGTAACAATTCTGTGTCTGTCCCTGAGTAACAATTCTGTGTCCCTGAGTAACAATTCTGTGTCCCTCAGTAACAATTCTGTGTCCCTGAGTAACAATTCTGTGTCTGTCCCTGAGTAACGAATCTGTGTCCCTGAGTAACAATTCTGTGTCCCTGAGTAACGATTCTGTGTCCCTAAGTAACGATTCTGTGTCCCTAAGTAACGATTCTGTGTCCCTAAAGTCTCTCTGGCCCTAACATTGTCCCTAATACAGACAGGTCAGTCTCTCTTGAATGACCGGAGGCTAATGGAGAATTGTAAGATGGCCGCAATTTATAGCTCCACCATTACACAGTGCTGGCTGGCTGCTGATTGGCTAATGCGATCACGTCATGAATGAATGCATTATGGGTCAGCGCGCCTTGTCTGCGCGCCTTCCCAGAGATCCCCGCTCCGTCGCCACACATGTCGCCGCCATTTTTGGGAAAATTCGATTCGTGCATCCGAAGTTTGCTAATTTTCGGATTCGGCGCGAATCGAATTTTTCCTGATCTTCGAAACGAATTCCACTTCGCCAAGTTCGATTCGCTCATCTCTAGTTATGGGTTATATACGTTGTGTATAACTATATGTATTTGCATCTTTTGTGAGGGGGGTGCGCAGGGTGCTGTTTACAGACACTATAGCCTAAATGGCGAAACGCGTTGGGACACAGCGTGCTCCCATCATTTCGACTATGTCAAACCCATTGATGGTTATGGCTTATATACGTTGTGTATAACTATATGTATTTTCATCTTTTGTGAGGGGGGTGCGCAGGGCGCTGTTTAGACACTATAGCCTAACTGGCGTATAGTATATAAGTCATAACCATCAATGGGTTTGACGTAGTCAAAATGATAGGCGCGCGCTGTGTCCCAACGCGTTTCGCCATTTAGGCTATAGTGTCTGTAAACAGCACCCTGCGCACCCCCCTCGCAAAAGATGCAAATACGTATAGATATAAACAACGTATATAAGCCATAACCATCAAGGGGTTTGACATAGTTGAAATGATGGGAGCACGCTGTTGTCCAACGCGTTTCGCCATCTTGGCTTCTTCAGGGGCTCAAGGGATGCAGCTGATGAACAGAGAGACACTGTGAACTACAACAGTCTATAAAAGACACAATTTTGCATTTATACATAATGGGTGCTAAAGGCTCCAGGTTTTTTTTACATAGTTAGTCTGGCTGAAAAAAGACAAAAGACCATCCAGTTCAACCATAGAAAAAAAAAATTTATAATCCTCCACCCACAGTTGATCCAGAGGAAGGCCAAAAAACAAAAAACAGCAAAGAATGATGCAATTTGCTCCTGCTGGGAAAAAAATTCCTTCCTGACCCCCCGTGAAACAATCGTGACCCCCCCAAAAGGCAATCTATGCATTCTATGGTAAAAAACCTTCTCTGTGCAGAAGCACCCTCAAACACTTAACTGAGCCCCATCCTGATACAGCGATGTACATGAGAGCCTTGGTTCTCCAGGGTCTCTCACTCCAGATTGGCTGAGGCAGCGGCGTCTGTCAATCATAGCCAGTGTGCCAATCAGGAGAGGGTGGGGGCAGGGCCAAATCATGGCTTTGTATGTGAATGGACACCTAGAGCCGTTTTTCAGGAGTGAGCCTGCTTCGGTTCCCCCATAGCAAGCTGCTTGCTGTTTGGGCACCTGACAGGAGGAAGGGGCCAGGAGTGCCGGCGGGGGACCCAAGAAGAGGAGGATCCAGGCTGCTCTGTGGAAAACCACTGCACAGAGCAGGTAAGTACGCCATGTTTGTTATTAAAAAGATTAAAAAAAACCCCAAGACTTTAGTAGCACTTTAATTCTTTGAGTCGCTGACCTGGAGCAAGCATGCAGCCCACACTCTTGATTTACATAACTGTTCCATGTAAGTATTTACAAGGGTTAGTTTATGCTTACCGTATAATTGCCCATGCGTCCCACAATCTCGGGTACAATAATCATTGCTCAGAAAAAGAAGCATGTTTTTCAATGCCATACCTGTAGGTCATCTCGAAAAACTCCTAGGTAGGCGACCCTCCCCATTCTGCAATGATGGCAGGATGTGCTGGATGTTGGACGCGCTTCCCCAACTTTGGAGCAACAAGCTTTCTGGCTCATTCAAAACCCATACCCCTGCAGCATGCTCTCTCTTTCCCTCTTCTGCTGAAGGATGGGGGGGGAGATGTCGCCGACATGGGAGTTTTTTGGACAAGCTTGGGAGAGGTCATGTAGGGCCTATGGGCAAGACTTTGAAGAGCAACTGTCTCTGATCTTAGTAGTTTGAGTTGCTAATCTGGAACAAGCATGCAATATCTTCAAAAAAACTCCTAGGTTGACAACCCCACCCCAGCCTGTCTATATGCTGGGCATTGGGAGCGTGTCCCCAGCTTTGCATCAGCAAGCCTCATGGCTCATTCTAAACCCACGCATATGCAGGGATCTCTCTCCTTCTTCTGTTGGAGGATATAGGAGAGAGATGTCACCTACATGGGAGTTTTTTGGACAAGCTTGAGAGAGGTCATGTAGGGCCTATGGGCAAGATTTTGAAGAGCAACTGTCTCTGATCTTAGTACTTTGGGTTGCTGATCTGGAACAAGCATGCAAGGGCCTATGGGCAAGACTTTGAAGAGCAACTGTCTCTGATCTTAGTACTTTAGGTTGCTGATCTGGAACAAGCAAGCAACGCATAAAGTCAGAACTCCTGATTTGCATACTTGTTCAATGTCGGTGACTCCGGCATCTTCACGACATTAAAAAACATTGGTCAGGTTTTGAACAAGCAGCATGTTTTGCAATGTTGTACCTGTAGGCCGTCTGCCACCTCTTCCAAAAAAACTCCTAGGTTGCAGGGGCTTTTGGAGGTGACTAGCGGCTAGCCTTCTACCCACTGATTATGGCCCATGGTGATTTTGTCTGCTCTCAGTGGATAGAAGGCTAGCCCCTAGTCCCCTCCAAAAGCCCATGTCTTGGTTGGGTCTCTCATATTTCACCCTCACGCTAAAACTGCCCATGCATTCCAGCATTTCCAGTAGATTGAACCCCCTCAAAAAAAAGTGGACATCTCTTTCAGTGGCTGCCTGCCGCTTCTCCCAACCCTGTCCCAAAACACTCCTAGGCCGACCTTCCCCAGAACATGCTAGATGTTAGGTGCTCACCCCCAGGTGAGATGTTAGGTGCAGCACAAAACTCATGCATGCGCAGTGCATGGGTAGGGCGGGAAGTGGCTTTGCCTACCTTGGAATTTTATTTTTGGACAGTCTTGGGAAAAACCGCACATAACCTACAGGTATGACAACGAGAAAAAAAAAACTCATCCCATTTTTTAAAGCAGCCAAGGGGTTGGCTTTAAGTGGGAAGATTGATTTCAGGTTTTATTTTTCTGGGGAGTGTTTTTGGCTTTCTGGCGCAATGACAGTTATGGCAAGGTCAAAAAGTGAGAAGTCTGGTTGTCACCTGAGCAGGAAATCTCATAATACGGGCAGCACTGGGGTCCCCAGTTGGAATCCCGGTCTGGGATTGTTTTCCTGCAGGAGCTCCAGTTTCCTCCCAAAACTCCAAAGACATGCTGGTAGGTTAACTGGACCTTAGAATGCAAGTTCCTCGAGGACAGGAAGAAAGGAAATGCTCCACTCAAGTCGCCACACTCTCAGGAGCAGGTTCCTGGTGGTCATCGGCCACTAAAACAGATTCTGCAGCAAGCCCAGAAAAAGAAAAGGAAAAGCTCACTGTATTAAACGCGTTACATAGTTACATAGTTAGTCTGGCTGAAAAAATACAAAAGTCCATCCAGTTCAACCAGAGAAAAAAAAAAAATTAAATCTGTTCATTCAATAGCCCAACATTACAGACTAGTCTATCCTTTACAAATCCAACGCGTTTCATGTGTCGGGTGAAACGCGTTGGTTTCAGAGAACTTGTAAGACCTGAACCATATAATGTCTTTCTTTTTGGATAATCTATTAACCTCTTGCTGCCCATGTAATGCATATGTGCAAAAAGGGTTCGCAGATAAATAATTTCAGAACTTTTTCCACCTTTAATGTGACCTATAAACTGTACAACTCAATTGAAAAGCAAACTGAAATCTTTTAGGGGGGAGGGAGTAAACAAAACACTAAAATAATGTGGTTGCATAAGTGTGCACACCCTCTTATAACTGGCCTTCTTTAGAAAGTCCAGCACTAGATAACATGTACTCAGACAAGCCTTACAGAAACATTGTTTCTCCAAAAAGTCTAGCACTAGGTAACATGTACACAGATAAGCCTCCCAGAAACATTGTTTCTCTAGAAAGTCCAGCACTAGGTAACATCTACACAGATAAGCCTCCCAGAAACACAGTTTCTTTAGAAAGTCTAGCATTAGGTAACATCTACACAGATAAGCCTCCCAGAAACATTGTTTTTTTAGAAAGTCCAGCATTAGGTAAAATCTACACAGATATGCCTCCCAGAAACATTGTTTCTTTAGAAAGTCCAGTGCTAGATAACATCTACACAGATATGCCTCCCAAAAACATTGTTTCTTTAGAAAGTCCAGCACTAGGTGACACCTACACAGATAAGCCTCCCAGAAACATTGTTTCTTTAGAAAGTCCAGCGCTAGGTAACATACTCAAATAAACATGGCTTCCAGATATTTTTTTTTTTAGAATGTCCAGCACTAGGTAATGTCTACATAGATACGCCTCCCAGAAACATTGTTTCTTTAGAAAGTCCATCACTAGGTAACATCTACACAGATAAGCTTCCCAGAAACATTGTTTCTTTAGAAAGTCCAGCACTAGGTAACAAGCACACAAATAAGCCTCCCAGAAACATTGTTTTTTTAGAAAGTCCAGCCTTAATTAAAATCTACACAGATACGCCTCCCAGAAACATTGTTTCTTTAGAAAGTCCAGTGCTAGATAACATCTACACAGATACGCCTCCCAAAAACATTGTTTCTTTAGAAAGTCCAGCACTAGGTGACACCTACTCAGGTAAGCCTCCCAGAAACATTGTTTCTTTAGAAAGTCCAGCATTAGGTAACATCTACGCAGATACGCCTCCCAGAAACATTGTTTCTTTAGAAAGTCCAGCACTAGGTAACATCTACACAGATAAGCCTCCCAGAAACATTCTCTTTAGAAAGTCCAGCACTAGGTAACATCTACACAGATAAGCCTCCCAGAAACATTGTTTCTTTAGAAAGTCCAGCACTAGGTAACGTACTCAGATAAACAAGACTTCCAGATAAATTATTTTTTTAGAATGTGAAGCACTAGATAACATCTACACAGATATGCCTCCCAGAAACATTGTTTCTTTAGAAAGTCCATCGCTAGAGAACATCTACACAGGTAAGCCTCCCAGAAACATTGTTTCTTTAGAAAGTCCAGCACTAGGTAACATCTATACAGATAAGCCTCCCAGAAACATTGTTTCTTTGGAAAGTCCAGCACTAGGTAACATCTACACAGGTAAGCCTCCCAGAAACATTGTTTCTTTGGAAAGTCCAGCACTAGGTAACATCTACACAGATAAGCCTCCCAGAAACATTCTCTTTAGAAAGTCCAGCACTAGGTAACATCTACACAGATAAGCCTCCCAGAAACATTCTCTTTAGAAAGTCCAGCACTAGGTAACGTCTACACAGATAAGCCTCCCAGAAACATTGTTTCTTTGGAAAGTCCAGCACTAGGTAACATACTCAAATAAACATGGCTTCCAGATATTTTTTTTTTTTAGAAAGTCCAGCACTAGGTAACATCTACACAGATACGCCTCCCAGAAACATTGTTTCTTTAGAAAGTCCAGCGCTAGATAATATCTACACAGATAAGCCTCCCAGAAACATTGTTTCTTTAGAAAGTCCAGCATTAGGTAACATCTACACAGATAAGCCTCCCAGAAACATTCTCTTTAGAAAGTCCAGCACTAGGTAACATCTACACAGATAAGCCTCCCAGAAACATTCTCTTTAGAAAGTCCAGCACTAGGTAACGTCTACACAGATAAGCCTCCCAGAAACATTGTTTCTTTGGAAAGTCCAGCACTAGGTAACATACTCAAATAAACATGGCTTCCAGATATTTTTTTTTTTTAGAAAGTCCAGCACTAGGTAACATCTACACAGATACGCCTCCCAGAAACATTGTTTCTTTAGAAAGTCCAGCGCTAGATAATATCTACACAGATAAGCCTCCCAGAAACATTGTTTCTTTAGAAAGTCTAGCACTAGGTAACATCTACACATAAGCCTCCCAGAAACATTGTTTCTTTAGAAAGTCCAGCACTAGGTAACATCTACACAGATAAGCCCCCCAGAAACATTGTTTCTTTGGAAAGTCCAGCACCAGGTAACGTACTCAGATAAACAAGGCTTCCAGATACATTTTTTTTTTTTTAGAACGTCCAGCACTAGGTAACATGTACACAGATAAGCCTCCCAGAAACATTGTTTCTTTAGAAAGTCCAGCACTAGGTAACATCTACACAGATACGCCTCCCAGAAACATTGTTTCTTTAGAAAGTCCAGTACTAGGTAACGTACTCAAATAAACAAGGCTTCCAGATATTTTTTTTTTTTTAGAATGTCCAGCACTAGGTAATGTCTACATAGATACGCCTCTCAGAAACATTGTGTCTTTAGAAAGTCCAGCACTAGGTAACAAGCACACAGATAAAAAGCTCCCCTACTACGAACTGTAAAGCCAGGGGGGGGGGTCACGTTGTCACAATCACTCGTTTAGCAAGCTGTTTGCAGACGACACCGCCATATTTAGAGGAGCTCGAACCGGAGACTAACTTTAAATGTTTCCATAGAAACTCGGGAGAAGACGATCTGCAAAGCCCCGCAGCCAGAGCGAATCTATTTTAAATGCACCTGCAGACAAAAAAAAATCCTCGACAATAATATCTGCAAACACAACAAAAGTGCAGCTCTCATTATCTAATGTACGCCGCGCCGCCTTCCGGAGGACGAGAACCTTCGCCTTTCTTCTCTACACAAACTTCCCACAAGAAGAGAAGAAATGCTGTACAGAGAGCGCGCGGCGGATACCCGACCATTCTCCTGTCAATGGTAGGATGTTCGTTCTGCCGCACAAAGCGTCGCCGTCACGGAAACACTTCATACTAAACGTAAAAAAAAACTTCCCCGAGACGCGTTGGGTTCAAGAAAAGCGCTTTAGAATATTCGATGGCAAAAGTAGGACTTGAGTCGTCGCGATCGGTGCTGGACTATTTTTTCGGCCTAGGCAAGACCAGCTACTTGCGCCCCCCCCCCAACCCAAAGAAAAAAAGACAAAAAAATTAAAAAAAAAACAGTAGAAAATATTAAAATCAACAAAACACAAAACTGCTAAATTTCTTTTAATCTACAAAAATAAATGCCATCAGATGCCACCAGCACCAATATTTTTTCGCCCCAGGCAAGACCAGCTACTTGCGACCCCCCCAAAAAAAAGAAAGAAAAAAAGAAATGCCACCAGCACCAATATTTTTTCGCCCTAGGCAAGACCAGCTACTTGCGCCCCCCCAACCCAAAAGAAAAAAAAATTAAAACCAGCAGAAAATATTAAATCAACAAATCATGAAACTGTAGAAAGTATTAAATCGACAAATCACGAAGCTGCTACATTTCTTTTAATGTACAAACGTAAGTGCCATCAGATGCCACCAGCACCAATATTTTTTCGCCCCCAGGCAAGACCAGCTAATTGCGACCCCCCCAACCCAAAAAAAAAGAAAAAAAATGAAAAACAGTAGAAAATATTAAATCGACAAATAACAAAACTGTAGAGAATAATAAATCGACAAAACACGAAACTGCTACATTTCTTTCAATGTGCAAAAATAAGTGCTAGGCAAGACCAGCTACTTGCAACCCCCCCCCAACCCAAAAAAAAGAAAAAAAATGAAAAACAGTAGAAAATATTAAAATCGACAATATTCAGGCCGGCGGGCAGCATGTTGCGGTGGATTGCCAACCGCACCCTATCCAAGTCAATGAGACCACATCGCAACAATATCGCAACAATGTCTACACTGTGGGATGGTGAGATCTCGGTAACAGATCTCCCTGGGGGGGGGGGGGGGGGGGTAAAAAAAGACAGGAGTTCAGAAGTTGGCATAAGCACCATCTGAAGCCCGATCCGCCACAGATGGCTTTTCAGAGGCGTTTACAAACCTTCCGTGGATAATACTGCCATGTCTTCGCCCCAAACACCACCCGATATACTCACATGAAGCCGCTAGCGTCGTCTTTGGGGTGACATACGCCCTGATTTTCACACGGGTTGCTGGAACACGCATTCAGGGAGATCTCACAATTCTTGCCCTGCGGACACAACAAGAGAACCGTGATTATTATGATACAGGATTTATATGGCGCCAACAGTCTGTGCAGCGCTGTACAACATGAAGGAGACCATACAGCTACAGCGTTAGGAGGGGCCCTGCCCACAAGAGCTTACAATCTAAGGGACGAGCTGATAGAAGAAGGTCAAGTTGTTAGGTGGAGGTGGGATAGGCTTCTCTGAAGAGATGAGTTTTTCAGGGTCCTCCTAAAGGTGGCCAGAGTAAGAGAGATAGAGAGTTCCAGCGGATGGGAGAGGCTTTGGACAGATTGTGCGAAGAGAGTTCCAGAGGATGGGAGAGGCTCTGGACAGATTGAAGTAAGGAGTTCCAAAAGAATGGAAGAGGTTGGGAGTTCCAGAGTATTGGAGAGGCTCTGGATAGATTGGGGTAAGGGGTTCCAGAGGATGAGAGAGGCTCTGGACAGATTGAGTTTGGAAGTTCCAGAGGATTGGAGAGGCTCTGGACAGATTGGGGTAGGGAGTTCCAGAGGGTTGGAGAGGCTCTGGACATATTGAGGTAAGCAGTTCCAGAGGACGGGAGAGGCTCTGGACAGACTGGGGTAGTGAGTTCCAGAGGATGGGAGAGGCTCTGGACAGATTGGAGTAAGGAGTTCCAAAAGAATGGAAGAGGTTGGGAGTTCCAGAGTATTGGAGAGGCTCTGGATAGATTGGGGTAAGGGGTTCCAGAGGATGAGAGAGGCTCTGGACAGATTGAGTTTGGAAGTTCCAGAGGATTGGAGAGGCTCTGGACAGATTGGGGTAGGGAGTTCCAGAGGGTTGGAGAGGCTCTGGACATATTGAGGTAAGCAGTTCCAGAGGACGGGAGAGGCTCTGGACAGACTGGGGTAGTGATTTCCAGAGGATGGGAGAGGCTCTGGACAGATTGGAGTAAGGAGTTCCAAAAGAATGGAAGAGGTTGGGAGTTCCAGAGGATTGGAGAGGCTCTGGATAGATTGAGTTTGAGAGTTCCAGAGGATTAGAGAGACTCTGAACAGATAGCAGTAAGAAGTTCCAGAGGAATGGAGAGGCTCTGGACAGATTGAGTTTGGGAGTTCTAGAGGATTTGAGAGGCTCTGGACAGATAGTAGTAAGGAGTTCCAGAGGAATGGAGAGGCACTGGGCAGATTGTGGTAAAGAGTTCCATAGAATTGGAGAGGCTCTGGACAGATAGGGGTAAGGAGTTCCAGAGGATGGCAGAGGCTCTGGACAGATGGGATTAGGGAGTTCCAGAAAATTAGGAGAGGCTCTGAGCAGACAGAGGTTGGGAGTTCCAGAGGATGGAAGAGGCTCTTGACAAATTGAGTTTGGGAGTTCCATAAGATGGGAGAGGCTATTGACAGATTGGGGTAAGGAGTTCCAAAGAATGGAAGAGGCACTGGACAGATTGGGTTAGGGAGTTGCAGAAAATTAGGAGAGGCTCTGGACAGACTGAAGTTGGGAGTTCCGGAGGATGGGAGAATTTCTTGACAGATTGAGTTTGGGAGTTCCAGAGGATGGGAAAGGCTCTGGACGGATAGGGGTAAGGAGTTCCAGATGATGGGAGAGGCTCTAGACAGACTGGGGTAAGGAGTTCCAAAAATGGAAGTGGCTCTGGACAGATTGGGCTAGGTAGTTCCAGAAAATTAGGAGAAGCTCTGGACAGATAGGGGTAAGGAGTTCCAGAGGATGGGAGAGACACTGAACAAATTGAGGTAAGGAGTTCCAGAGGATAGGAGAAGCTCTGGACAGACTGGGGTAAGGAGTTTCAAAGAATGTGGCTCTGGACAGATTGGGCTAGGGAGTTCCAGAAAATTAGGAGAGGCTCTGGACAGATAGGGATAAGGAGTTCCAGATGATGGGAGAGGCTCTGGACAGACTGGGCTAGGGAGTTCCAGAAAATTAGGAGAGGCTCTGGACAGATAGGGGTAACAGACTGACAGATTGGCGTAGGAGGGATTGGAGGCAGAGGGATTGGCGTAGGAGGGATTGGAGGCAGAGGGATGGGAGAAAGAGGGATTGGAGGCGGAGGGATTGAAGGCGGAAAGATCGGCGGCGGAGGGATTGGAGGCGAAGGGATTGGAGGTGAAGGGATTGGTGGCGGAGGGATTGGCGGAAGAGGGATTGGCAGAAGAGGGATTGGCGGACGAGGGATTGGCGGCAGAGGGACTGGAGGCAGAGGGATTGGCGGCGGAGGGATCGGCGTAGGAGGGATCGGCGTAGGAGGGATCGGCGTAGGAGGGATCGGCGGCGGAGGGATTGGAGGCGAAGGGATTGGGGGCGGAGGGATTGGTGGCAGAGAGATTGGCGGTGGAGGGATTGGCGGTGGAGGCATTGGCGGCGGAGGGATTGGTGGCGGAGGGATTGGGGGCGGAGGGATTGACATAAGAGGGATTGGCGGCAGAAGAGGGATTGGCGGAAGAGGGATTGGCGGAAGAGGGATTGGCGGCGGAGGCATTGGCGGCGGAGGCATTGGCGGCGGAGGGATTGGTGGCAGAGGGATTGGGGGTGGAGAGATTGGGGGTGGAGAGATTGGCGGCAGAAGAGGGATTGGCGGAAGAGGGATTGGCGGCGGAAGAGGGATTGGCGGCCGAGGGATTGGAGGCGTAGGTTTGGAGGCAAAGGGATTGGCGGCGGACGGACTGGTGTAGGAGGCGTATCTGCTCCGCGTCCCAGCTGCACACACAGATCCATTAAGACCGGTTGCAAAAAAAAAACGGGAAGAGAAATGCCGCCGCGTACTTCCTGAAAAGTGCGGCACGTGACGCCGGCTTTAAAAGCACCACTTGGGCGGCTCGTGTTAGGATGATGTGCAACGCCCAGCCGTCTTGTCAGGGTTCCTAGAGGCGGCTTCGAGGGTTCTACCTTGTTGTAAAATAACAAAACTAAAAAAAAAAAAATTCCGCTGGGAACGCCATCCTGAACCACCTGTCGGAACAGGAGAAGGCTCTGAATTAACAACCGATTCAGAAAATGCTAAATATTGGCGGGTTTAATTGTGCTTCCTTTTATAGCGCAAAATAAAAAAAAAAAAACACGCAATCAGCACCTTTTGTCAGGTAGGCAATTTGCATTTACTAAGAAATATAGAAATTTCCGTACATCTTGAGAAGTAAAAATGGCAGAGGGAATTTTTTTTTTGCCAATCACTGGACACTTGTAATTTTCTTGTTTTTTTGCCAATTGCTGGACACTTGTATTTTTTTTTTCTTTTTTTGGCCAATCACTTGTATTTATTTATTTATTTTCCAATCACTGGACACTTGTATTTATTTATTTATTGTAATCACTGGACATTTGTATCTATTTATTTATTTATTGTAATCACTGGACATTTGTATCTATTTATTTATTTATTGTAATCACTGGACATTTGTATCTATTTATTTATTTATTTATTGCCAATCGCTGAAAACTTGTATTTATTTACTTAATTTTTTGTGCCAATCACTGGACACTTGTTTTTTTTATTTATTTTTTGTGCCAATCACTGGACACTTGTTTTTTTTTTTATTAATTTATTTATTGCTAATCACTGGACACTTGTATTTATTTATTCATTTATTGCCGATCGCTGGACACTTGTATTTATTTCTTCATTTATTTATTGCCAATCGCTGGAAATTTGTATTTATTTATTTATTTGTTTATTTTTGCCAATTGCTGGGCACTTGCATTTATTTATTTATTGCCAATCACTGGACACTTGTATTTATTTTCTTTTTTCTGCCATTCGCTGGACACTTGTATTTCTTTTCTTTTTTTTTTTTTTTAAAAGATTTGAAGAAAACTGGTCAGTAATGTATTGTAGCATTTATTGGACCGTCATACCGAAAACAAAAAGTACATTACGTGAAAGATCTGCTGATAAACTACGGGGTGGAGTTATAAAAAATTTGCATAGCATGTAAATGAGTTCTGTGCATAATCGAATGTTCTCTATTCTCTGTAGATCGAACGTAATTTATTAAAAAAAAAAAAAAAAAAAAAGCTGTGTGAATGGGGAAAATACCACATTGTACCTGAGGAGCATGCACTTACTACTCAGCGCCAGCTAGTGGCCATAATGAGGTATTTTCCACATTCACACCGTTGTTGCCTATACATTGGAGGGGGGGGGGTAAAACTGCAATAAAAACTTTGATAAACTCCTTAAAATTAATGTTGGGGGTGGATTTTTTTTTTCTTGCATGTAGAATTTTCAAGACACAGCGTTCGCAAGGTGTCATAGGTTCACATTGTACACAAGTCTGTTTTACCAGGGCTCGACAAATCCCAGGTGCCGGGGCCACTACAAATTGCATCCTGGGGCCCGGGCTTTTGTCAGCCTATTCACTGTTGGCAGTGGTATCACTATGGGGGTGTGGACAGCACCCGGGTGACACCCATGAGAGGCTCCTGGTTCCTGTATCATGGTTGCCATTGGCTGATTTTCAGACACGTGTCTATGCGGGATCTACTGACCACAATAGATCCTGCCCCTGTCCCCACCCACCTTGTCCTCATAGCACACACTATGTACGGGGGGTTTAACCACTGAGGGGTCTATACGGGGGGGGTTAACTACTGAGGGGTCTATACGGGGGGGGGGTAACTACTGAGAGGTCTATATGAGGGGTTCTACTACTGAGGAGTCTGTACTAGGAGGAAGGGGGAGTTCAACCACTAAGGGGTCTGTACTGGGGGAAAGGGGGGTCACCATGGTGACACTGTACTGCTAGGGTGACAGTATGTAAAAAAAAAAAACATAAATAATAATATAAAAAAATAAAATAAACATTTAAATTTTTTTTTTTTTTAAATTATAATTTTTGGTTATAAACTTGGTTATAAATTTGGGTTATTTTTTTTATTAAAAGATTTATGATGAAATATTATTTATTTGCAAAATTTTATAGGAGAATCACTTTTTGTTCAAAATTTTTGGACATTTTCATTTATATAGCAAAAAAAATAAAAATCCCAGCGGTGAATAAATACCACCAAAATAAAGCTTTAAATGCTAAAAAATTCATATGGGTACAGTGTTGCCTGACCGCGCAACTGTCATTCAAGGTGTGATAGCGCTGAAAGCTGAAAATTGGCCTGGGTAGGAGGGGGGGCGGGGGGGGGGGTGAAAGTGTCCGGACTGGAAGGGGGAGAAAGTGTCCGGACTGGAAGGGGGAGAAAGTGTCCGGACTGGAAGGGGGGGAAAATGTCCGGACTGGAAGGGGGGGGAAGTGTCCGGACTGGAAGGGGGGGAAAATGTCCGGACTGGAAGGGGGTGAAAGTGTCCGGACTGGAAGGGGGGGAAGTGTCCGGACTGGAAGGGGGGTGGAAAGTGTCCGGATTGGAAGGGGGGAAAGTGTCCGGACTGGAAGGGGGGAAAGTGTCCGGACTGGAATGGGGGGAAAGCGTCCGGACTGGAACGGGGTGAAAGTGTCCGGACTGGAAGGGGGGTGAAAGTGTCCGGACTGGAAGGGGGGGGGAAGTAACCGGACTGGAAGGGGGGGGGAAGTAACCGGACTGGAAGGGGGGGGGGAAGTAACCGGACTGGAAGGGGGGGAAAGTGTCCGGACTGGAAGGGGGGGAAAGTGTCCGGACTGGAAGGGGGGGAAAGTGTCCGGACTGGAAGGGGGGGAAAGTGTCCGGACTGGAAGGGGGGGAAAGTGTCCGGACTGGAAGGGGGTGAAAGTGTCCGGACTGGAAGGGGGGTGGAAAGCGTCCGGACTGGAAGGGGGGTGGAAAGCGTCCGGATTGGAAGGGGGGAAAGTGTCCGGACTGGAAGGGGGTGAAAGTGTCCGGACTGGAATGGGGGGAAAGCGTCCGGACTGGAACGGGGTGAAAGCGTCCGGACTGGAAGGGGGGTGAAAGCGTCCGGACTGGAAGGGGGGGGAAGTAACCGGACTGGAAGGGGGGGAAAGTGTCCGGACTGGAAGGGGGGAAAGTGTCCGGACTGGAAGGGGGGGAAAGTGTCCGGACTGGAAGGGGGGGAAAGTGTCCGGACTCGAAGGGGGGGAAAGCGTCCGGACTGGAAGGGGGTGAAAGCGTCCGGACTGGAAGGGGGTGAAAGCGTCCGGACTGGAAGGGGGGTGGAAAGCGTCCGGACTGGAAGGGGGGTGGAAAGCGTCCGGATTGGAAGGGGGGAAAGTGTCCGGATTGGAAGGGGGGAAAGTGTCCGGACTGGAAGGGGGGGGGAGTGTCCGGACTGGAAGGGGGGGAAAGTGTCTGGACTGGAAGGGGGGAAAGTGTCCGGACTGGAAGGGGGTGAAAGTGTCCGGACTGGAAGGGGGTGAAAGTGTCCGGACTGGAAAGCGGTGAAAGTGTCCGGACTGGAAGGGGGGGAAAGTGTCTGGACTGGAAGGGGGGAAAGTGTCCGGACTGGAAGGGGGTGAAAGTGTCCGGACTGGAAAGGGGTGAAAGTGTCCGGACTGGGAGGGGGTTGAAAGTGTCTGGACTGGAAGGGGGGAAAGTGTCTGGACTGGAAGGGGGGGGAAAGTGTCTGGACTGGAAGGGGGGTGAAAGTGTCCGGACTGGAAAGGGGTGAAAGTGTCCGGACTGGAAGGGGGGAAAGTGTCCGGACTGGAAGGGTGGGGAAAGTGTCCGGATTGGAAAGGGGGGGGGAAAGTGTCTGGACTGGAAGGGGGGAAAGTGTCCGGACTGGAAGGGGGGGGAAAGTGTCTGGACTGGAAGGGGGTGAAAGTGTCCGGACTGGAAAGGGGTGAAAGTGTCCGGACTGGAAGGGGGTGAAAGTGTCCGGACTGGAAGGAGGGGGAAAGTGTCTGGACCCGCCCCTTTTGTCCTCACATTTCATCCTGCTCCCCTATATAGGCTTCAAACATGTCTAGTCTTTTCAGCTCTGAGGAAGGGAGCTCGTCTCCCGAAACGCGTTAGCACACCCTGTCGCAAGACCACCACTTGCTGGGACCGCCACGTTGGTTCCTTGCTTTTATTTATGACTTTTGGTTTGTGAGTGTACACTTTTGTCATTCTCCATAAATTCTTTATCACGGCACTGAGCGAGGAGAGTGCGCCCTTTTTTGCTCTTTTCTGGTATTATCAAGATTCCCAGATCTTTAGAGGGCTGCACCTCAGCGAGTGACCGCTACCGCGTCCCTGGGACGTTTATGGACCTGAGCGCTGGTTTTGCTTTTCTTTCTTGCTTTATCTTGTACCATTGAGAGATTGTCTCAATGAACGCTAAATGTTCTGATAGGATGAGGTGGAGAGGCGGGGTGGTGACATCTCGGTGTCTACCTCATCCAATCAGGGAATGCTTTGCATCTTTTGAGACAATGGAAAGCGATCTCTGAACAGCGCCCGTGCCGAGAGGTCGATCTCCTGTGTTCACAATGCAGCAGGGCAGCCGCTCAGTACGGGAGCCGGAAGCAAGTGGAGATCACTGTAGTAGTTGTGTAGTAGCGGTGTAGTAGTGGTGTCTATACAGTCATTTCCAGAGGGATCCCCCAGGCATTGTATATACAGAGTTACATTGGTTCAAGGTTAATGCAGCCAGCAGGAACAGGTTCTATTCTGACATGTTTCAGGTTAGGCACAGCACGCTCTCTTGGAGGAAGCACTGTGCCTGGCACGAAACATGTCGGAATAGAACCGGTTCCTGCCGGCCGTATTAATGAATACTATTTTACTTCAATTGATACATAGTTACAATGCCCTGTGAGTAGGCACGGATGTGTCACACATTTCACAGAGCCCGCCTACTGAGAGGAGGAGTCTCAGGAGGCTTAGTCGGTACAGGACACAGTAAGGTACCATGGGATATGTAGTTCTTAGAAATGGAGAAGCTGCAGAGCATGCTGGGAACCCAGGAAGTTGTGGAAAGAGACAGCCAGCAGACAGGCAGCACTCACAACATGAAAGGAGAGTGTTCAAGTAATCTTATATTGGATTGTCAGATATAACTATTGCTTGTATTGTTATTACAATGCTGATGTTGTAGAATGAAAGTGTGTGCTGCGACCACAGATCTACTTTAAATGTATTTTAAAAAGGACACATAACCATGTATTTTTTTTTGTTTTTACTTTTTTGAATAAATGGATGGAGTTTAGCTTTTATTAATGGACTGCCTTTATTATTGGACTGCTTTTAATAATGGAGTTCCTTTAATAATGGACCACTTTTAATAACAGACTTCCATTAATAACGGACTTCCTTTAATAACGGACTTCCTTTAATAATGAACTGCCTTTAATAATGGACTGTCTTTAATAATGGACTGCTTTAATAATGGACTGTCTTTAATAATGGACTGTCTTTAATAATGGACTTCCTTAATAATGGACTTCCTTTAATAATGGACTTCCTTTAATAACAGACTTCCTTTAATAATGGACTTCCTTTAATAACGGACTTCCTTTAATAATGGACTTCCTTTAATAACGGACTTCCTTTAATAACGGACTTCCTTTAATAACGGACTTCCTTTAATAACGGACTTCCTTTAATAACGAACTGCTTTTAATAATGGACTTCCTTTAATAACGGACTTCCTTTAATAATGGACTTCCTTTCATAATGGACTTCCTTTAATAACCGACTTCCTTTCATAACGGACTTCCTTTAATAATGGATTTCCTTTAATAATGGATTTCCTTTAATAATGGACTGCCTTTAATAACGGACTTTCTTTAATAACGGACTTCCTTTAATAATGGACTTCCTTTAATAATGGACTTCCTTTCATAACGGACTTCCTTTAATAATAGACTTCATTTAATAACGGACTTCCTTTAATAATGGACTGCTTTTAATAATGGACTGCTTCTAATAATGGACTGCTTCTAATAATGGATTTCCTTAATAATGGACTTCCTTTAATAATGGATTTCCTTAATAATGGACTTCCTTTAATAATGGACTTTCTTTAATAACGGACTTTCTTTAATAACGGACTTCCTTTAATAACGGACTTCCTTTAATAATGGACTGCTTTTAATAATGGATTTCCTTTAATAACGGACTGCCTTTAATAACGGACTTCCTTTAATAATGGACTGCTTCTAATAATGGACTTCCTTTAATAACGGACTTCCTTTAATAACGGACTTCCTTTAATAACGGACTTTCTTTAATAACGGACTTCCTTTAATAATGAACTGCTTCTAATAATGGATTTCCTTTAATAATGAACTGCTTTTAATAACCGACTTCCTTTAATAATGGACTGCTTCTAATAATGGACTTCCTTTAATAATGGACTGCCTTTAATAATGGACGTCCTTGACAATAGGCCAATACTATTCACACAAAAACCCATAAAATCTCTCTTTGAACACGAACCTTGCTCCAGTATGGACCTTACCTTGTATCCAGGTGGACAGATACATTTGTAGTACTCCACGGGATCGTTCTGACAGACGCCTTGGTTCCGGCATGGACTGGACAGGCAGGGATGGCACTTGGCCTGGATACTTAGGCTTGGCGGCCCTATAAAATATTTAAAGCAACGTAACTTATGATGTCATATGACTGCAAGTCCAGGTCCCTGGAATACTGACCTACTTTGTCAACCAGAAACTAGAACATCATATTCTGGAACACTGCGTCCAAGTTGTATGCAATACGAAGGCCTTCATACGGAACTATGGACTATTCATATCAGGAAATATATGTGATAGCACAGAAATCACTGAATTCTGCCTGAATGTTGATATTAAGGGAACCCTTGCCTGTGAGAATACCTTTTTCTCTCCTGGTTCCTCCCCATCCTTGGAGAACCTTTTCCCAGCACTTCCTGCTTTCTTGCCTAGCCAAGAATGACGTAGAGCACCCCCACTGCTTCAGTGTTTTGCTGAGGGGCACAAGCACACGATTTTGCACATGTGCAGACATGACGCTTCTTTCTGGCAGGTCCTTGGCAACTGGTCAGGTATTTGGGATCCCGTACATGTACACACATGGTGCAGGTGTCTACAAGGTCCCAGATACCAGGACCCACTGGCAAGTATGCATGCTTGGGAATCTCTCAAAAGCCCCTAGGTGATAACATTTTGTTATGATGGGTGTAACGGAACCGTCCCAGTCTGCGTTTGGGTATTTCCGTTATAATACCGCTTCCCCGTCTGAACACCGACCACGGACACCACCGCTGACCATACAAGACTAGATGAGACCAGTCTTGAAGTAAATCAGGAAATAGACTACTTTATTTTAACACAGATACAAGATATACAAATTCAACCCCCCCCCCCATAATGACACAGGGCGGGGAAATCTAGATTTAGTAACAAGAGACACACCAGCAGACAGTCACATCAGGAGGGAGGGCTGCTGGAGACACCCCCCACCAAGCCAATACACAAACACATACACCCCACCCAAAGTGACTCCCGTCACAATGGGTTCTCTTTTTCGAGACATCAGGGGTCTATTAGACCCCTGATGTTTCAGCTGCTCTTCAATGAAGCTAATGGAGCACAGATCATGCTTTATTAGCTTCTTTTCTGGCCAAGGAAAGAGACAGCTGAACCCAGAAATGATGGAAGATGTCGTCTCTGGGTTCTTACTAGGTTATGGAGATCAGCAAATGGACATGTGCAGACATAATGCTGCTTCCTGCCAAGTCTTTGGCAACTGGCAGAGACCTTGCAGAAAGCCTGGGCATTGCAGAGATCCCATGTATATGCACACATGGTGCAGGTATCTACAAGGTCCCAGATATCAGGACCTAGAGGCAAGAACACATGAATGGGAATCCCTCAAAAGCCCCTATGTGATACAACTTTGTTGTGATGGGTTCTCTTTTTGGAGACATTAGGGGTCTATTAGATCTCTGAAGTCTCATTTACTCTCCAATGAAGCTAATGGAGTAGAGATCGTGTTTAATTATCTTCTTCTCCGGTCACATTGGCCAGGGAAAATGACAGCTAAACACAGAAGTGATGGAACATGTCGTCTCTGGGTTGTTACTAGGTAAGGGAGATCAGCAAATGCACATGTGCAGACATAATGCTGCTCCCTGCCAAGTCTTGTAGTATCTACAAGGTCCCAGATACCAGGACCCAGAGGGAAGAACACTCCTTTCTTCTCTGTGGAATCCACCAGGCCGGTCTCAAGTCGACCAATGAGAAACCTTGCAGGGGTGTGCAGGTACATATCTGCTATGAGGCAAAAAAGGCGTTAGCCTTGGGAGGCATTTTTTCGGGGGGGGGGGGGGGGTGCCACCCCCCAGGCAGAAGGGACCAGTGGCGTCGCTGTAGGGGGTCAACTGTTCCCCTGCTAGGGATGGAGTGTATCGGGTGCGGGCGGGGCTCGGCTTGGCTCCGGCGGGGAGGAAAGTTTCAGCTAGACTGTGCTTGAGCAAGAGGGGGGCGGCCTAGGCTGTGATCAAGCGAGCTCGGCTGTGCTCGGGCAGAGGGGGCATCGGTCTCAGCTGTGCTCGGGTGGGGGGCAGGTTCAACTGTCTTCAGGTGGGCTCGGCTGTGCCCGGGCGGGGGGAAGGGGGTCTTGGCGGAGCATGGGTGGGGGGCGGTTTAGGTTGTCCTCAGGCAGGACTTGGGCTCAACTGTTTAGCTCCTTCATTACTTCTGCAGTCTCTGACCATCTTCTGCAGTATGTCTGCAGTCTCTGACCATCTCTTGTATCATGTCTGCAGTCTCTGACCATCTCTTGTATCATGTCCGCAGTCTTTGACCTTCTCCTGTATTATGTCCGCAGTCTCTGAATGTCTCTTGTAACATGTTTGCAGTCTCTGATCATCTCCTGTAGCATGTCTGCAGTCTCTGACCGTCTCCTGTAGTATGTCTGCAGTCTCTGACCATCTCTTGTATCATGTCCGCAGTCTCTGATCATCTCCTGTATTATGTCTGCAGTCTCTGACCTTCTCCTGTATTATGTCCGCAGTCTCTGAATGTCTCCTGTAACATGTTTGCAGTCTCTAACCATCTCCTGTAGCATGTCTGCATTCTCTGACCTTCTGTATCCTGTCTGCAGTCTCTGACCGTCTCCTGTAGTATGTCTGCAGTTTCTGACCGTCTCCTGTATTATGCCCACAGTCTCTGAACGTCTCCTGTAACATGTGTGCAGTCTCTGACCTTCTCCTGTATCCTGTCTGCAGTCTCTGACCGTCTCCTGTAGTATGTCCGCAGTCTCTGTCTCCTGTAACATGTTTGCAGTCTCTGATCATCTCCTGTATTACGTCTGCAGTCTCTGACCTTCTCCTGTATCCTGTCTGCAGTCAGTGACTATCTCCTTTATCATGTCCACAGTCTCTGATCATCTCCTGTATTATGCCCGCAGTCTCTGATCATCTCCTGTAGCATGTCCGCAGTCTCTGATCATCTCCTGTAGCATGTCCGCAGTCTCTGATCATCTCCTGTACTGTGTCTGCAGTCTCTGATCATCTCCTGTATTATATCTGCAGTCTCTGGTCATCTCCTGTATTATATCTCCAGTCTCTGATCATCTCCTGTAGCATGTCCGCAGTCTCTGATCATCTCCTGTAGCATGTCCGCAGTCTCTGATCATCTCCTGTAGCATGTCCGCAGTCTCTGATCATCTCCTGTGTCATGTCCACAGTCTGTGACTCCTGAGACAAAGCTCTACTAGGAAGAGGAGTGACCTAAAGAGGAAGGGGTGGGGTTACAGATGAAGGGATGAATCTTAAACAGCAAAGGGTGGGACAAATTTAGATGGGGGTGCCCAATTTTAGCCTTGCCTTGGGCAGCAGAAAACTAAAATACACCACTGGGGGTGTGCGTGGGGGCAGGAAGACTGGCAATTACCAGGTTGTCTGAAAGTGATCCAGGGGCTTCACAACCACCAAATCGCTTCCATCTGGCAGTTGACGTAAAACCAGGGGCGGACTGACCATTTGGAAACTCGGGCACTGCCCGAGGGCCCGGGGACAGTAGGGGGCCCATGAGATGCCCCTGGTACCTTTTTCATAGGTTTTTTTTAGTTTGGGCAAGGACACAGGGGCCCCATGATCCCTTATTGCCCAGGGGCCCCATGAGTTGTCAGTCCGCCCCTGCGTACAATTTTCAGATTTGCGCACAGTGGGGGTGTGGGTGGGTGCAGCAGGAGTAAAGACACAGAGTTTGGTTGCAGTTAAACTCAGAACTTGTATTGCAGAGAATTCCAACCACAGACAACCCCATTGTAGAACGCTGTTAAGGGTAACTCTCACAGTTCAATTCTTGGCAGAGATGCAGCGAGTAAAGGTGCCCCGACAGCATCTGTCTTTAGAGGGCGGAATGTGGACTGACAGGTCCGGTCCCAAAGGGGGGCCTACAGTACAGAATTGTGAGTCCCTGGCCTGTCCCTATTCGTCTGGAACCTTTCCCTGTTGCTTGACCTGACAGTTGGGGGCTCATTCGCCTACTCTAGCCACTTTGCAAAATGCGTGCCAAAACCCGGGAGGCAAGGACCTATACAGTATCTCCCAGAAGTGAGTCCCCCCTCCCCTGGACTGTATACTATATATACAGTTGCAAGAAAAAGTATGTGAACCCCTTGGGATTACGAGGAGTTTTGCATGAATTGGGCATAAAATGTGCTCTGAACGTCATCTAAGTCACAACAATAGAAGAACACAGTCTGCTGAACATAAATCTACACAAACATTAGATGTTGCCATGGTTTAATTGCACATAACATGTAAACATTCACAGTGCAGGGAGGAAAAAGTATGTGAGGCCCTAGCTTAATGACTTCTCCCAGAGCTAATTGGAGCCAGGAGTGAGCCAACCTTGACTCCAATCAGTGTGATGATATTGGATGTGTTACTGACAGCTGTCCTGCCCTTAAAAAACACACACCTGTTTTGGGTTTACTGGTTTCAAGAAGCACTGTCTGATGTGAACCATGCCTCGCAGAAAAGAGTTCTCAGAAGACCTACGATCAAGAATTGTTGACTTGCATGAAGCTGGAAAGGGTTATAAAAGTATCTCCAAAAGCCTTGATGTTCATGTGTCCACGGTAAGACAGACTGTCTACAAATGGAGAAAGTTTAGCACTGTTGCTACTCTCCCTAGGCGTGGTCATCCTGTAAAAATGACTGCAAGAGCACAGCGCAGAATGCTGCATGAGGTAAAGAAGAATCCCAGAGTGTCAGCTAAAGACCTACAGAAATCTCTGGCACATGCTAACATTTTTGTTGACACATCTACAAGATGGAAAACATTAAACAAGAATGGAGTACATGGGAGGACACCACGGAGGAAGTCATTGCTGTCCACAAAGAAGATTGCAGCACGTTTGAAGTTTGCAAAAGCGCACCTGGATGTTCCACAGCACTACTGGCAAAATATCCTGTGGACAGATGAAACCAAGATTGAGTTGTTTGGGAAGAACACACAACACTATGTGTGGAGAAAAAAAGGCCCAGCACACCAACATCAAAACCTCATCCCCACTGTGAAACATGGCGGAGGGAGCATCATGGTTTGGGGCTGCTTTGCTGCCTCAGGGCCTGGACGGATTGTTGTCATTGATGGGAAAATGAATTCCAGAGTTTATCAAGACATTTTGCAGGAAAACGTACGACCATCTGTCCGCCAACTGAAGCTCTGCAGAGGATGGGTGATGCAACAGGACAATGACCCAAAGCATACAAGTAATTCAACAAAACAATGGCTGCAACAGCACAGAATACGCCTTCTGGAGTGGCCCAGTCAGAGTCCTGACCTCAACCCGATTGAAATGCTGTGGCATGACCTTAAGAGAGCGATTCACACCAGACATCCCAAGAATATTGCTACACTGAAACAGTTTTGTGAAGAGGAGTGGTCCAAAATGACTCCAGATCGTTGTGCAGGTCTGATCTGCAACTACTGGAAACGTTTGGTTGAGGTTATTGCTGCCAAAGGAAGGTCAACCAGTTATTAAGTCCAAAGGTTCACATACTTTTTCCTCCCTGCACTGTGAATGTTTACATGTTATGTGCAATTAAACCATGGCAACATCTAATGTTTGTGTAGTATTATGTTCAGCAGACTGTGTTCTTCTATTGTTGTGACTTAGATGACGTTCAGAGCACATTTTATGCCCAATTCATGCAAAACTCCACGTAATCCCAAGGGGTTCACATACTTTTTCTTGCAACTGTATATATATATATATATATATATATATATATATATATACACAGTATCTGTCAGAAGTGAGTCCACCCCTCACATTTTTGTAAATATTTTATTCTCTCTTTTCATGTGACAACACTGAAGAAATGACACTTTGCTACAATGTGACGTAGTCAGTGTACAGCTTGTATAACATGGAAATTTGCTGTCCCCTCAAAATAACTCAACACACCGCCATTAATGTCTAAACCGCCGGCAACAAAAGTGAGTCCACCCCTGAGTGACAAGGTCCAAATTGGGCCCAAAGTGTCAATATTTTGTGTGGCCACCATTTTTTTCAGCACTGCCTTAACCCTCTTGGGCATGGAGGTCACCAGAGCTTCACAGGTTGCCATTGGAGTCCTCTTCCACTCCTCCATGATGTCATCATGGAGCTGGTGGATGTTAGAGACCTTGCGCTCCTCCACCTTCCGTCTTCCACTCCTCCATGATGTCATCACGGATCTGGTGGATGTTAGAGACCTTGTGCTCCTCCACCTTCCGTTTGAGGATGCCCCACAGATGCTCAGTAGGGTTCAGGTCTGGAGACATGCTTGGCCAGTCCATCACCTTTACCCTCAGCTTCTTTAGCAAGGCAGTGGTGGTCTTGGAGGTGTGTTTGGGGTCCTTATCATGTTGGAATACTGCCCTGCGGCCCGGTCTCCAAAGGTAGGGGATCATGAAAAGATAGAATAAAATATTTATAAAAATTTGAGGGGTGCACTCACTTCTGTGAGATACTGTAAAAGCTCTGCTGACCCAAAGATGGCCACCAGTGGTCACCTGGATGCAGCATAGCCAACCAGAAAGCTGCCTCCAGGAAACAATAGAGAAACTGACTTTCTCCTGACATCCTTTCCAGGCTGTGGCACCGCTCTGGTGGAGCTCCACCTACAGAGGACTGCACATTCCTACAAGGGAGATTTACTAAAACTGGAGCACACAAAATCTGGAGCAGCTGTACATTGCAACCAATCAGCTCCTAACTTCAGTTTGTTTGACTAAGCTTTGACAATAAGACCTGCAAGCTGATTGGTTACTATGCAGAGCTGCTCCAGCTTTAATACATTTCCCTCACTGTGTTCAACCTCACTAAAGCCACTGACGTGCTACATACATCGGCAGCAGTAAAAGGGTTAAAAGGAATGTTTTGCATGGCTCCGCCTGCTGTCATAAAATGAGGACTAATTCTCCGTATGGTTATATTCTCTTGTTGGGTCCCAAGTTCTTACGCCATAGAATTTCCATGCACTGGCCCGATGACAGCCAAAAAGCCTGAAACAGCTGTACACAGTTTGGAACCAAGACCAGGGGTGTATTTACCACAAGGCAAACAAGGCATTGTTCCCGCGCAACATGGCGGAGAATTTAAACGCCGTTCCTGCTATTAAATTACAGAGCCTGCTTATGTTCCTGACCTATCCATGCACCCAGAGGAGGGAATCCCTGTAAACAGGCTGCAGACCCATCCATCCTAAAGGGGACCTCTGGATGAGCAGACCTTAATCCAGCCCAAGATATTTCTGCTGTGCTGTTCCATACCTGGAAAGAAGTGTACCAGACGCCTGACATATCCTGCTCCCCATAGTGGACCGTGGTGGATTTATTTATATGTGTATATGCTATGCGCATCTGGTGAGTACGCAACTTTATTAATACTTCCAAGCACAAGCATCTGAGTTCTGCAGCAGTTGGGATCATAAATTAATATCCTCATTTATTATTTATGAACTTTTATCTGTCACTTTTATTAGCGCTGCACTTCTTATTTACAAACAAGGCATTGGCCTAGGGCGGCATTTTTCAGGGGGGCACGGAAAGGAAGAAGGGAAACACACAGCACGGGGAACCAGGTGGGATCTGAGAGAGGTTGCAGGCTGCTTGAAGATGTATGCAGAGTCTGACTTTTGTTCCCAGGGATGGCCGGAGCTGTGAAGGTGAGTGTTTTATCTCTTGCCGGGGGGAGGGTTGCCAATGTATGGATGGGCAGTGGTAGTGGAAGGCTTTCTAGGGTGGGGGTGGGGTGTTGCTGGTCAATGGGGGAGCCAATTTTTGTGTTGCCTAGGGCAGCACGAAGCCTATATACACCACTGACCAAGACTCTATGATATTAGGGTACATGTGCACTATACAACGGCAGTTCTGGATGTGCAATCTGGCCAATGGGGTGTGAAGCAATGGCGTGCATGGCTCCACCCACTACTACCCTGAAATGAGGACTAACGATGAGGACCGATGCCCTTATTTTTTGGGACATGAGATGAAACGAAACACGTGACCACCTTCTGTTCTTCGGCTCTTAAATAATCCAGAGAACGCTGCTTACGAAATCTATTTTAAACAAGAAAGATGACTTAAGCAGCAGATTTTTTATAGCTTCAGAGCGAACCGTGATTTCTGCTCCAGTGAGCGTTGGTGACAAATATTCAGAGAAAGCAATTTCCATAATGCATTGCTGACCAAAAAAAAAAAAGTGGCACACGGAGGCGCAGGTAGTAAATCAGGATTCTGTCTCTTCAACCCACAGGAGAAGCATAAATAGAGCGACCCTAAAACAATGGCAGAAGGTCGCTGAGCTGGGTGTGGGATGCAGCCAGGCTGGAGAGGGACAGATGGAAGAGAATTGCACATTAGATCAGCAATGAAGGTCATTCTAATCAGTGGAGAGCTTGGAGAATCCCATCTTTCGGAGCCGCAAGGTTTTCTGTAGGTGGCTGTGACTATCACGTTGTGCAACGTCGCCCCTATGGCCAGCACATTCACCCGGAGAATGGCGTGTGATTACGGGGAGCTGCAGCTCGTGAGAATGTAGCGTTTTAAACACGACTTCCTGGCCGTAAAGAAACAAAAAAAGGTATATAAGTGGAGACAACCTCCCAAAGGCAGAAATGCTACGGGTCCTGGTAAAAAAAAAAAACTAGATGTTTTCCTTTCCGAGGTTGGACTTTTTTAGGTTAATTTCACCTGCTCTAAATCGATAGTTGCTATTGTGCAGTAAAACATGTGGGAGATATGGGAATGTAAAGCTATATATACTAAGAGTGTCTCAAGAGGGTTTCATGGTGTGTCTCCATGGAGACGTGGCTGGACCGGAGAAAAAAAAAAAAAAGCATCATGGCGGCAGAGCCCATTAGGAGGCAGCACAAAGTTACTGGAATGCTATGAATGTTACAAGAAGGTCCTGCAGCACGCGCACAGCAATGGTGGCCATTAAAAACAAAAGCTGAAGGGGCTTTAAGAGCTCCTTCAAGTTTGACTTTTGCATCAGAAGTGTAAGGACTGGGTTTGGCAGGATACACGGCAAGATGGAGGATACGCTCTAGGATGAGGCAGAAAAGGCCAGCGGACCCATGTTCTGCATTAGAAGGGTACCGACGGTATGGTATGGTGGCTGGACCAGAGAAAAAAAAATGCATCATGGCAGCAGAGCCTATTAGGAGGCAGCACAGTTACTAGAATGCTATGAATGTTACAAGAAGGTCCTGCAGCACGCGCACAGCATTGGTGGCCATTAAAAACAAAAGCTGAAGGGGCTTTAAGAGCTCTTTCAAATTTTGCTTTTCAAAACAGAAGTGTAAGGATTGGGTTTGGCAGGACATACGGCAAGATGGAGGATACACTCTAGGATGAGGCAGAAAAGGCCAGCGGACCCATGTTCTGCATTAGAAGGGTACCAATGGTATGGTATGGTGGCTGGACTGGAGAAAAAAAAAATGCATCATGGCGGCAGAGCGCATTAGGAGGCAGCACAAAGTTACTGGAATGCTATGAATGTTACAAGAAGGTCCTGCAGCACGCGCACAGCAATGGTGGCCATTAAAAACAAAAGCTGAAGGAGCTTTAAGAGCTCCTTCAAGTTTGGCTTTTCAAACAGAAGTGTAAGGACTGGGTTTGGCAGGACACATGGCAAGATGGAGGATACGCTCTAGGATGAGGCAGAAAAGGCCAGCGGACCCATGTTCTGCATTAGAAGGGTACCAATGGTATGGTATGGTGGCTGGACTGGAGAAAAAAAAAATGCATCATGGCGGCAGAGCGCATTAGGAGGCAGCACAAAGTTACTGGAATGCTATGAACGTTACAAGAAGGTCCTGCAGCCCGCGCACAGCAATGGTGGCCATTAAAAACAAAAGCTGAAGGAGCTTTAAGAGCTCCTTCAAGTTTGGCTTTTCAAACAGAAGTGTAAGGACTGGGTTTGGCAGGATACACGGCAAGATGGAGGATACGCTCTAGGATGAGGCAGAAAAGGCCAGCGAACCCATGTTCTGCATTAGAAGGGTACCGACGGTATGGTATGGTGGCTGGACCAGAGAAAAAAAAATGCATCATGGCAGCAGAGCCTATTAGGAGGCAACACAGTTACTAGAATGCTATGAATGTTACAAGAAGGTCCTGCAGCCCGCGCACAGCATTGGTGGCCATTAAAAACAAAAGCTGAAGGGGCTTTAAGAGCTCTTTCAAATTTTGCTTTTCAAAACAGAAGTGTAAGGATTGGGTTTGGCAGGACATACGGCAAGATGGAGGATACACTCTAGGATGAGGCAGAAAAGGCCAGCAGACCCATGTTCTGCATTAGAAGGGTACCAATGGTATGATATGGTGGCTGGACTGGAGAAAAAAAAAATGCATCATGGCGGCAGAGTGCATTAGGAGGCAGCACAAAGTTACTGGAATGCTATGAATGTTACAAGAAGGTCCTGCAGCACGCGCACAGCAATGTTGGCCATTAAAAACAAAAGCTGAAGGAGCTTTAAGAGCTCCTTCAAGTTTGGCTTTTCAAACAGAAGTGTAAGGACTGGGTTTGGCAGGACACATGGCAAGATGGAGGATACGCTCTAGGATGAGGCAGAAAAGGCCAGCGGACCCATGTTCTGCATTAGAAGGGTACCAATGGTATGGTATGGTGGCTGGACTGGAGAAAAAAAAAATGCATCATGGCAGCAGAGCCTATTAGGAGGCAGCACAGTTACTAGAATGCTATGAATGTTACAAGAAGGTCCTGCAGCACGCGCACAGCATTGGTGGCCATTAAAAACAAAAGCTGAAGGGGCTTTAAGAGCTCTTTCAAATTTTGCTTTTCAAAACAGAAGTGTAAGGATTGGGTTTGGCAGGACACATGGCAAGATGGAGGATACGCTCTAGGATGAGGCAGAAAAGGCCAGCAGACCCATGTTCTGCATTAGAAGGGTACCAATGGTATGATATGGTGGCTGGACTGGAGAAAAAAAAAATGCATCATGGCGGCAGAGTGCATTAGGAGGCAGCACAAAGTTACTGGAATGCTATGAATGTTACAAGAAGGTCCTGCAGCACGCGCACAGCAATGGTGGCCATTAAAAACAAAAGCTGAAGGGGCTTTAAGAGCTCCTTCAAGTTTGGCTTTTCAAACAGAAGTGTAAGGACTGGGTTTGGCATAACACATGGCAAGATGGAGGATACGCTGTAGGATGAGGCAGCAAAGGACAGCAGACCCAAGGTTCTGCATTAGAAGGGTACCAATGGTATGGTATGGTGGCTGGACTGGAGAAAAAAAAAATGCATCATGGCGGCAGAGCGCATTAGGAGGCAGCACAAAGTTACTGGAATGCTATGAATGTTACAAGAAGGTCCTGCAGCACGCGCACAGCAATGGTGGCCATTAAAAACAAAAGCTGAAGGGGCTTTAAGAGCTCCTTCAAGTTTGGCTTTTCAAACAGAAGTGTAAGGACTGGGTTTGGCATAACACATGGCAAGATGGAGGATACGCTGTAGGATGAGGCAGCAAAGGACAGCAGACCCAAGGTTCTGCATTAGAAGGGTACCAATGGTATGGTATGGTGGCTGGACTGGAGAAAAAAAAAATGCATCATGGCGGCAGAGCGCATTAGGAGGCAGCACAAAGTTACTGGAATGCTATGAATGTTACAAGAAGGTCCTGCAGCCCGCGCACAGCAATGGTGGCCATTAAAAACAAAAGCTGAAGGAGCTTTAAGAGCTCCTTCAAGTTTGGCTTTTCAAACAGAAGTGTAAGGACTGGGTTTGGCAGGACACACGGCAAGATGGAGGATACTCTCTTGGATGAGGCAGAAAAGGCCAGCAGACCCATGTTCTGCATTAGAAGGGTACCAACGGTAAGACGTATGGCCGGTAGGTACTGTTAGTTGCCCTCTGCTCCAGTCAGGTGGTTGCAGCCTTGGGGCCATCAAAGATGATGACTCGTGCTCACCTACTACCCATGGACAAGCAGGGTACAGCATATTTGTTTGTCATAGTCGTAGATGTCATTTGGCATCCATAAAGTGGGATCTCTGCCAAGAAATCTCGGAATAAGGCTGTCTTCACCTCGTTATTGCCCTTTTCCCTGGATAGGTGGAGGATCGAGTTTCGGTCCCTGTACTTGAGAAGTTTTGTGATAAAAGTGTGAGACGGTACACCCCGGAGGTGGTTGTTGAGCCACCACATGGTGGGCCACCACAAATGAGGTGGAGAAGGCAGTCCTGCCATAAGCAGGTTTGCTAGAAAACAAGCCAGGTCAAAGTCCTTCACACCCGTTTGGAGACTGATGAATCTATGATTGCTGCACCATGATCTGTTCTTCAGGCAGCTGGGGAAGCTGCTGTTGCATCCGCAAAGACGAGTCCAATAGCAGGGGTAGAGCATCCTGCACCTGGCTCAGCTGAGTCCATGGCCAGATCTAGTGGGTTAGTGGGGTGGGCTATGTCCCCCCAGGTTTTAGTTGTTCCCCCCCACCCCAAAGCCAACCCTAACCTGCCACAATGTTGCCCTAAATTGACACAATACCACCCTAATCTGATACTTTACCACCCTAGTTTGACATTATACTGCTCTTGACGGACACTATACTGATCTCATTGTGCATTGTGTGGAGAGGAGGAGCTCTGCTGCCTGTGCCCAGGCTGTGTGCAGTGCAGGGATGAAAGAATGAGCTGTTCCCCTGTCCTCTGCCCTGCCAGCAGTGACCCCTATCCTCTGCCCTGCCAGCGGAGGCTCCTGTCCTCTGCCCTGCCAGCGGAGACTCCTGTCCTCTGCCCTGCCAGCAGAGACTCCTGTCCTCTGCCCTGCCAGCAGAGACTCCTGTCCTCTGCCCTGCCAGCAGAGACTCCTGTCCTCTGCCCTGCCAGCAGAGACTCCTGTCCTCTGCCCTGCCAGCAGAGACTCCTGTCCTCTGCCCTGCCAGCAGAGACTCCTGTCCTCTGCCCTGCCAGCAGAGACTCCTGTCCTCTGCCCTGCCAGCAGAGACTCCTGTCCTCTGCCCTGCCAGCAGAGACTCCTGTCCTCTGCCCTGCCAGCAGAGACTCCTGTCCTCTGCCCTGCCAGCAGCGACCCCTGTCCTCTGCCCTGCCAGTAGCGACCCCTGTCCTCTGCCCTGCCAGCAGTGACCCTTGTCCTCTGCCCTGCCAGCAGCGACCCCTGTCCTCTACCCTGCCAGTAGCAACCCCTGTCCTCTGCCCTGCCAGTAGCAACTCCTGTCCTCTGCTCTGCAAGCAGTGACCCCTGTCCTCTGCCCTGCAAGCAGTGACCCCTGTCCTCTGCCCTACAAGCTGTGACCCCTGTCCTCTGCCCTGCCAGCAGTGACCCCTGTCCTCTGCCCTGCCAGCAGTGACCCCTGTCCTCTGCCCTGCCAGCAGTGACCCCTGTCCTCTGCCCTGCCAGCAGTGACCCCTGTCCTCTGCCCTGCCAGCAGTGACCCCTGTCCTCTGCCCTGCCAGCAGTGACCCCTGTCCTCTGCCCTGCTAGCAGTGACTCCTATCCTCTGCCCTGCCAGCAGTGATCCCTGTCCTATGCTCTGCCAGCAGTGACCCTGTCCTCTGTCCTGCTGACCACCCATCCTTTGCCTCACTGACAGTTTTTACTGCAACCCCACACCGGACTGGTTAGGTCCAGCCCTGGCTGGGGCTCAGATTCAGTGACCCTGTCCTGGAGCTTATGGAGGTCCTGGCAGATAAGTGGAATGTCCATCTTCACCTCTTCTATCTTGGAAGTGAGCGCAGCTTGACAAGAGGAGATGGCATCAAGTACCTTACTCGTGTTGGCAGTCGGCTGCTCCAGATCAGGTGAGGGCGGTCTGCCATCATTTTTTCCTTGTCTTGCCACTAGAATTTGTCAAGCTGAGAGACGGCTTGGAGACATAGTGGACAGGTGGAGGAGATTCCTTGAGAATGGCAGGCTGAGCAAATGAGGCAAAAACACCTGCAGGACCGTGAATGGAGCTCTGTTTGTGAGCGCCTTACTTCATGCCGCTTCAGGCCACACTGCCCTTCGGGTTTCATTATATTTAGTTTTTTTTTTTACTATTCTGCCCCCTACTGGACATGTAGTAGTTTGTCCCATGTTTCTAGGTGCTCCCTATTCCTAGCTATAAGGTCCGAACTGCCACCCACTCCCCTCCCACCACAGCCAACCTGACAACAGCTAGGAAGGAGATGGACGCTTCATAATGGAAGCTTGTGGAGGGGGGGGGGGGGCAGTCAGCCTTTGCATTTTTCTTGCCCCCAGTAATAGCTGTGAACTGGGCCTTTCTCGGACAGTTTGGTTCACAGACACAGTGTACAGAGCTGATCCAAGCAGCTCTGTACCTTGACATCTCTTTGATGACCAATCACATTGATCACAATTATAAACTGTCTACTTTTAACATTGGAAAGCACGCCTCTTCCTCTTACAATGGTAGGGGCGGATCTAATAAAGGAAGGTGGAGATTCCAGGTACAGTATACTTTTATTATGTAAGGGGTGACTCTGATGTAAGCAGAACTCTGATGTAAGGGGAGGGAGGACGTAGATGGGGACCCTGATGTAGGGGGAATTCTGATGAAAGGGGGACTTTGATGGGGGCCCTCATGCAGGGGGAACTCAGATGTAAGTGTAACTTTGATAGGGACACTAATGTAGGGGGAACTCTGATGTTAGGGGGGCTTTGATGGGGACCCTGATGTAGGGGGAATTCCCGTGTAAGGGGGACTTTGATGTTGATCCTGATGTAGGGGGAACTCCAATATTAGGGGGGCTTTAATGAGGACCCTAATGTAAGGGGAACTCCGATGTTATGGGGACTTTGATGGGGACTCTGATGTAGAGGGAACTTCGACGTAAGGGGGACATCAGGGCTCCTGACAGAGGAACGCCATTGTCTACCTAGGCCGAAGCCAGGTAGACTCGACTCCTGAGGGACAGGCCAAAGCTGGTTCTGCAAGTACTTGGTGAGGAGCTCTCCCGATCAGAGACCCCTCCAGATGAGAAGAGACAAAACATCCCCCCCCCACATCAGGGCTCCTGACAGAGGAACGCCATTGTCTACCTAGGCCGAAGCCAGGTAGACTCGACTCCTGAGGGACAGGCCAAAGCTGGTTCTGCAAGTACTTGGTGAGGACCTCTCCCAATGAGAGACCCCTCCAGATGGAAAGAGACAGAATCTCCCCCCCGACATCAGGGCTCCTGCCTGAGGAATGCTATTGTCTACCTAGGCCGAAGCCAGGTAGACTCGACTCCTGAGGGACAGGCCAAAGCTGGTTCTGCAAGTACTTGGTGAGGACCTCTCCCAATGAGAGACCCCTCCAGATGGAAAGAGACAGAATCTCCCCCCCGACATCAGGGCTCCTGCCTGAGGAATGCTATTGTCTACCTAGGCCTTAGCCAGGTAGACTCGACTTCTGAGGGACAAGCCAAAGCTGGTTCTGCAAGTACTAGGTGAGGAGCTCTCCCAATCAGAGATCCTTCCAGATGGGAAGAGACAGAACCTCTCCCCGACATCTGTCTCTGCACAACATAAAAAAACAAACAACACACGTGCAGTGAAGTTCTTGTAAATAAATAAGTGCTATTCAAAAAGTGCCTTGAGACTACAAGGGCAGATGATTCATGTGGCATTTACTTCCTGGGATCCATCCGCGCATAGCTCAGGCATGCAGCCAGGAGGGTGTGCTTAGCTGAGAAAGCCCCTCCTCCCATGAAGACCTTTCTGCTGTGTTTTCTATGCCATATCTGCACCCAACATGGCACAGCAGGAGAGCTGGAGCTGCTTTTTCCAGCTTTCTCTACCCACCCCACCCCTCCCCCTTGCTCAGCTGAGAGTGAGAAAAAAGGCTGTTAAAGTGGTTCTAAAGGCTCCAGGTTTTTTTACCTTCATGCATTCTATGCATGAGGGCAAAAAACCTTCTGAGTGTAGCAGCCTCCCCAGCTCCCCCTAACACTTAACCTGAGCCCCAACCCGACCCAGTGATGTCCACGAGAGCCTTGGTTCTTAGCTGAAGCAGCAGCGAGAGCCATTGGTTCATACTGCCATCAATCACAGCTGGTGAGGCAATCAGGAAAGGGAGGGGGCGGGGCTGCTTGGGTGTCCCCACAGCAAACTACTCTGGGGGCACTCGAAAGGAGGGAGGGGCCAAGAGCCACAATGGAAGACCCAAGAAGAGGAGGATCCAGGCTGCTCTGTGCAAAGCCATTGCACAGAGCAGGTAAGTATGAGATGTTTGTTATTTAATAAACAAAAAAACAAGACTTAAGTATCCCTTTAACCCTGCATTTGCTGTGCATATAAGCAAGAAAGCAGCTTTATCTGCCTTCATGCAGTCTCTGCCCATGTGATTTGCTCCCTGCACAGGTCAAGAGAGGCATGTGCGCTGTGTGCCAGGACACCGGCATACACTTCCCATCCCATACCCCAGGTCCAATATGGCGGGGATCTACGTCATCTTCCTGCGTTGAAGACCACAGTCATCTCTTCGTTAATTTAGTTACGGAATTGGTGCCAGTTTCTTTTTCACTCTGAAATCTGCTTTTATAACGTGGCGCGCGCCACTCCACCAGTTTCCCGCACCATTATAATGATGAAGGAAGCTTTGTTAATTCCCCCCCCCCCCGTTGAGTCTAAGTGTGAAGGAGCCGTAGTGATCACTGCTACGTTTTTTTATACTGAAATACAGCATTTTCATGCACAGATTAACATATCAACCTCCTTCATTGTGTATGAGCCCTGAAGCAAAATTCATGGGAAAAGCCATAGTGAGAACAGATGGGAATGTCACTACCTGTGCATTCAAACTTCTTGGCTGGTGTGGTGAGAAGCAGCTTCCCGTCCATCTCCGGGGGCCCCGTACAGCGGGCAATGCCAGGCTCCTTGTAACCGGTCTTCACCCAATTTGACAGCCAGCGCAGGTTGCAGTCGCAGTACAGAGGGTTGGCGCCGATCGCTCTAACAAAAGAGAAATCCCCCAAACAATACTGGTTAGAGCGAGCCGTTCAACGGGTTACAGATCTGTGAAGGACTCTCAGCTTTTGGAATGATCCACCAAAACCATATGCTGCGTGAATGGAAGGTTATATTTAAAGCTGAATTCCAGGAATTTCAGCTACTTTGTAAAAACTTGCAGGCACACCAAGTAAGTCTAACCAGGTGCCTGCCGCCCCCTAGACTTGTCTCTGTTATTCACATCTTACAGGTTTATTGTGCTCCAGGAAGATAACTTCGAGGCTGCTCACTGTGCTTACATAGTTAGTCTGGCTGAAAAAAGACAAAAGTTCATCCAGTTCAACCATTAAAAAAAAAAAAAAGCTATAATCCTACACCCACAGTTGATCCAGAGGAAGGCAAAAAAAACCCCAGCAAAGCACGATCCAATTTGCTCCTGCAGGGGAAAACCATTCCTTCCTGATCCCCCGAGAGGCAATCAGATATTCCCTGGATCAGATTTATAAATGTTATATCCAGTTATACTCTGTGTATATGTGGTCTCAGTTCCTTCAAGTGCAGAGTCGCTGGAAATGCTGTGCCCGCCCCTCCGCTCCTTCTGCCCATTCACAGAAGCTTTTGTATTACGTGAACTCATTCACAAAATACAAAGGCTTCTGTGAATGGGCAGCAGAGGGGAGGGGCAGGCAGCTGAGGGGAGGGGCAGGCATAGCTGCTCTGTGTGCGTCTCTCCTCTCACAGATGGGAGTGCAATAAACCTGTCAACATATAAGTAATAAAGATAAGTCCCAGAGGTGACAGGCACCTAACTGGACTTAACTCATAGTGGGCCTGCACTTTTTTTCATGAGGATCCAATGATTATTTATTTATTTAACTAACTTTATTTTTTTTTTTCACACATGTATTTTGGTGGTGGTATTAATATAATATTTTATTAGTACATTATTATTTTATTTTGTGAGCGCTATTATTTGTGGTTATAATAAGCATTATATTATATTTTATTAGTACGTTATTATTTTATTTTGTGACCACTATTATTTGTGGTTATATTATATTAAGCATTATATTATATTTTATTAGTTCGTTATTTTATTTTGTGAGTGCTATTATTTGTGGTTATTTTATATTAAGCATTATTTTATATTATATTTTATTAGTACGTTATTATTTTATTTTGTGAGTGCTATTATTTGTGGTTATATTATATTAAGCATTATATTATATAATATTTTATTAGTACGTTATTTTATTTTGTGAGCGCTATTATTTGTGGTTATATTAAGCATTATATTATATTATATAATATTTTATTAGTACGTTATTTTATTTTGTGAGCGCTATTATTTGTGATTATTTTATATTAAGCATTATATTATATTATATTTTATTAGTACGTTATTATTTTATTTTGTGAGCGCTATTATTTGTGGTTATATTATATTAAGCATTATATTATATTATATCATATTATATAATATTTTATTAGTACGTTATTTTATTTTGTGAGCGCTATTATTTGTGGTTATATTAAGCATTATATTATATTATATAATATTTTATTAGTACGTTATTTTATTTTGTGAGCGCTATTATTTGTGGTTATATTAAGCATTATATTATATTATATTATATTTTATTAGTACGTTATTTTATTTTGTGAGCGCTATTATTTGTGGTTATATTATATTAAGCATTATATTATATAATATTTTATTAGTACGTTATTTTATTTTGTGAGCGCTATTATTTGTGGTTATATTAAGTATTATATTATATTATATAATATTTTATTAGTACGTTATTTTATTTTGTGAGCGCTATTATTTGTGGTTATTTTATATTAAGCATTATATTATATTATATTATATTTTATTAGTACGTTATTATTTTATTTTGTGAGCGCTATTATTTGTGGTTATATTATATTAAGCATTATATTATATTATATTTTATTAGTACGTTATTTTATTTTGTGAGCGCTATTATTTGTGGTTATATTAAGCATTATATTATATTATATTATATTTTATTAGTACGTTATTTTATTTTGTGAGCGCTATTATTTGTGGTTATATTATATTAAGCATTATATTATATAATATTTTATTAGTACGTTATTTTATTTTGTGAGCGCTATTATTTGTGGTTATATTAAGTATTATATTATATTATATAATATTTTATTAGTACGTTATTTTATTTTGTGAGCGCTATTATTTGTGGTTATTTTATATTAAGCATTATATTATATTATATTATATTTTATTAGTACGTTATTATTTTATTTTGTGAGCGCTATTATTTGTGGTTATATTATATTAAGCATTATATTATATTATATTTTATTAGTACGTTATTTTATTTTGTGAGCGCTATTATTTGTGGTTATATTAAGCATTATATTATATTATATTTTATTAGTACGTTATTTTATTTTGTGAGCGCTATTATTTGTGGTTATATTAAGCATTATATTATATTATATAATATTTTATTAGTACGTTATTTTATTTTGTGAGCGTTATTATTTGTGGTTATATTATATTAAGCATTATATTATATTATATCATATTATATAATATTTTATTAGTACGTTATTTTATTTTGTGAGTGCTATTATTTGTGGTTATATTAAGCATTATATTATATTATATTATATTTTATTAGTACGTTATTTTATTTTGTGAGCGCTATTATTTGTGGTTATTTTATATTAAGCATTATATTATATTATATTATATTTTATTAGTACGTTATTATTTTATTTTGTGAGCGCTATTATTTGTGGTTATATTATATTAAGCATTATATTATATAATATTTTATTAGTACGTTATTTTATTTTGTGAGCGCTATTATTTGTGGTTATATTAAGCATTATATTATATTATATTATATTTTATTAGTACGTTATTTTATTTTGTGAGCGCTATTATTTGTGGTTATATTATATTAAGCATTATATTATATAATATTTTATTAGTACGTTATTTTATTTTGTGAGCGCTATTATTTGTGGTTATATTAAGTATTATATTATATTATATAATATTTTATTAGTACGTTATTTTATTTTGTGAGCGCTATTATTTGTGGTTATTTTATATTAAGCATTATATTATATTATATTATATTTTATTAGTACGTTATTATTTTATTTTGTGAGCGCTATTATTTGTGGTTATATTATATTAAGCATTATATTATATTATATTTTATTAGTACGTTATTTTATTTTGTGAGCGCTATTATTTGTGGTTATATTAAGCATTATATTATATTATATTTTATTAGTACGTTATTTTATTTTGTGAGCGCTATTATTTGTGGTTATATTAAGCATTATATTATATTATATAATATTTTATTAGTACGTTATTTTATTTTGTGAGCGCTATTATTTGTGGTTATTTTATATTAAGCATTATATTATATTATATTATATTTTATTAGTACGTTATTATTTTATTTTGTGAGCGCTATTATTTGTGGTTATATTATATTAAGCATTATATTATATAATATTTTATTAGTACGTTATTTTATTTTGTGAGCGCTATTATTTGTGGTTATATTAAGCATTATATTATATTATATTATATTTTATTAGTACGTTATTTTATTTTGTGAGCGCTATTATTTGTGGTTATATTATATTAAGCATTATATTATATAATATTTTATTAGTACGTTATTTTATTTTGTGAGCGCTATTATTTGTGGTTATATTAAGTATTATATTATATTATATAATATTTTATTAGTACGTTATTTTATTTTGTGAGCGCTATTATTTGTGGTTATTTTATATTAAGCATTATATTATATTATATTATATTTTATTAGTACGTTATTATTTTATTTTGTGAGCGCTATTATTTGTGGTTATATTATATTAAGCATTATATTATATTATATTTTATTAGTACGTTATTTTATTTTGTGAGCGCTATTATTTGTGGTTATATTAAGCATTATATTATATTATATTTTATTAGTACGTTATTTTATTTTGTGAGCGCTATTATTTGTGGTTATATTAAGCATTATATTATATTATATAATATTTTATTAGTACGTTATTTTATTTTGTGAGCGTTATTATTTGTGGTTATATTATATTAAGCATTATATTATATTATATCATATTATATAATATTTTATTAGTACGTTATTTTATTTTGTGAGTGCTATTATTTGTGGTTATATTAAGCATTATATTATATTATATTATATTTTATTAGTACGTTATTTTATTTTGTGAGCGCTATTATTTGTGATTATTTTATATTAAGCATTATATTATATTATATTATATTATATTATATTTTATTAGTACGTTATTTTATTTTGTGAGCGCTATTATTTGTGGTTATTTTATATTAAGCATTATATTATATTATATTATATTTTATTAGTACGTTATTATTTTATTTTGTGAGCGCTATTATTTGTGGTTATATTATATTTGTGGTTATATTATATTAAGCATTAGATTTTATTTTCACATATTGGTTATTATTGTACAATGTAGACGAATATAATGCCTGATGGTTTTATTGTACAACGCAGGACATATAATGCCTGATAGTAATAAATCACGTTGGATACATAAACTCATTGCTGAATTTGTATCAATCCGTGACGGGTGAATGGTGACCAGAAGTGCTCCAGCAGGCGGCGCTCTGGAACAGCCAAGTGGAAATAAATGAATAGCTCAGGGCAGTGTTAACATTTGCAAACACCTAAAAGCTTCCTGGCTGCTATTTTCCCCTTTTGTTTAACAGCTGTGAGGCACAGTATGCTCAGCCGTCATAAATCACACTGTAAAGAAAAGAATTCCTGGAGATACTCTGCGGCGTTGGATGAATCGTCTTTGTTAAGCATGAAAGCAGCTACTTTCGTGCGCCAAATTAAACAAAGATCGAGTAAAAAAAGACAGAACCCGTTTGGCTGCGCTCCCTTGAGCCAAAGCACAAAACATTCTCAATGAATACAAAACTACAAAGGCAGCGGAGAAGGGAAACAGAACAGGTGGAGGTGAAAGGGCGCCATTCACTTCCAATCTTCACAATTAATAACAGAAACAAATGGATCCTTAATCCCGTATGATCCTAAAACAGCCGTAGACGCCGTGTGATGTGGGCGATACACCTTAAACACTCTCTGATGTTCTACAAACTGTTGAAGGACTTGGCTGAAACCAGTAAAAAGTGGTTCAATTACAGAAACGTTACTCCCAAGGTGAAATCTTCCTGTGGCGTCTGCAAATTATTTGCTGGACAAGCGAGCTGTACAAGAACCATCGCTGTCCAACCCAATAATTGGTGGACACCACACATGGAATCAAACTCATACCCTCATCTCACTCTACAGCACTTCATCCTATAACATGGGCAGTTCTGCAGCCATGAGGATCATGCATACCATTGCCCTCTTCTACTGGTTGGCACTTTCTCCTGGTATCATCTGCTAATTATTTTCTGGACAAGCAAGCTGTACAAGAACCATCGCTGTCCAACCCAATAATTGGTGGACACCACACATGGAATCAAACTCATACCCTCATCTCACTCTACAGCTCTTCATCCTATAACATGGGCAATTCTGCAGCCATGAGGCTCATGCATACCATTGCCCTCTTCTACTGGTTGGCACTTTCTCCTGGTGGCATCTGCAAATTATTTTCTGGACAAGCAAGCTGTACAAGCCCCATCGCTGTCCAACCCAATAATTAAAGGATACCACACATGGAATCAAACTCATACCCTCATCTCACTCTACAGCACTTCATCCTATAACATGGGCGATTCTGCAGTCATGATGCTCGTGCATACTGTTGCCCTCTTCCAATCTCCACAATTTATAACAGAAACAAATGGATCCTTAATTCCGTATGATCCTAAAACAGCCGTAGACGCCGTGTGATGTGGACGATACACCTTAAACGCTCTCTGATGTTCCACAAACTGTTGAAGGACTTGGCTGATACCAGTAAAAAAGTGGTTCAACTACAAAAATGTTACTCCCAAGGTGAAATCTTCCTGTGGCGTCTGCAAATTATTTGCTGGACAAGAGAGCTGTACAAGCCAACAATTGGTGAACACCACACATGGAATCAAACTCATACCCTCATCTCACTCTACAGCACTTCATCCTATAACATGGGTAGTTCTGCAGCCATGAGGATCATGCATACCATTGCCCTCTTCTACTGGTTGGTACTTTCTCCTGGTATCATCTGCTAATTATTTTCTGGACAAGCAAGCTGTATGAGCCCCATCGCTGTCCAACCCAATAATTAAAGGACACCACACATGGAATCAAACTCATACCCTCATCTCACTCTATAGCACTTCATCCTATAACATGGGCAGTTCTGCAGCCATGAGGCTCATGCATACCGTTGCCCTCTTCCAATCTCCGCAATTAACAGAAACAAATGGATCCTTAATCCCGTATGATCCTAAAACAGCCGTAGACGCCGTGTGATGTGGGCAATACACCTTAAACACTCTCTGATGTTCTACAAACTGTTGAAGGACTTGGCTGAATCCGGTAAAAAGTGGTTCAATTACAGAAACGTTACTCCCAAGGTGAAATCTTCCTGTGGCGTCTGCAAATTATTTGCTGGACAAGCGAGCTGTACAAGCCCCATCACTGTCCAACCCAATAATTGGTGGACACCACACATGGAATCAAACTCATACCCTCATCTCACTCTATAGCACTTCATCCTATAACATGGGCAATTCTGCAGCCATGAGGCTCATGCATACTATTGCCCTCTTCTACTGCTTCGCACTTTCTCCTGGTGGCATCTGCAAATTATTTTCAGGACAAGCAAGCTGTACAAACCCCATCGCTGTCCAACCCAATAATTGGTGGATACCACACATGGAATCAAACTCATACCCTCATCTCACTCTACAGCACTTCATCCTATAACATGGGCGATTCTGCAGCCGTGAGGCTCATGCATACCATGCTGGTGACTAGGCCCTTATATCCCATCACCCCCAACCCTCTCTTCCTTACCCCTTTTCTCTCCTCTTCCTCCTCAGTCTTGTCCTTTTCTACTAGTTCACACTTTCCTTTCTTTCTTCTCTCTAACGTTACTCTGAGGAAAAAAATCTCCTGGTGGCGTCTACAAATACCTTCATAAATCCTCAAATCATTTTCCATACAAGCAAGTACTGTAGCCCCACCGCCACCCAACCCAACAATTGCTGGACAACACACATAGAATCAAACTCGTACCCTCACCTCACCCTACAGTAATTCATCTTATAACATGGGCGATTCTGCACCGTAAGGCTCGTGCCCTCTTCTACTGGTTTATAACTCCTCAAATCATTTTCTGGACAAGCAAGTAGCCCCACCACCGTCCAACCCAACAGTTGGTGGACACCACACATAGAATCCAACTTAAACCCTCTCCTCACCATACAACAATTCACTTTACCAGCATCTTATACAATGGGGAATTTTGCAACCATAAGGGTCCTTTGTAGCATCTGCAAGTAACTTCATAAATGCTCAAATAATTTTCTGGACAAGTAAGTAGCCCCACCGCCGTCCAACCCAACAGTTGATGGACACCACTCATAGAATCCAACTTAAACCCTCTCCTCACCAGACACTTTGCTAGCCTCTTATACAATGAGGAATTTTGCAACCATAAAGGTCCTCTGTAGCATCTGCAAGTAACTTCATAAATGCTCAAATCATTTTCTGGACAAGTAAGTAGCCCCACCGCCATCCAACCCAATAGTTGGTGGACACGACACATAGAATCCAACTTAAACCCTCTCCTCACCATACAGCAATTCACTTTGCCAGAATCTTATACAATGGGGAATTTTTCAACCATAAGGTTCTTTGTAGCATCTGCAAGTAACTTTATAAATGCTCAAATCATTTTCTGGACAAGCAAGTAGCCCCACCACCGTTCAACCCAATAATCGGTGAACACCACAGGTAGAATCCAACTCATACCCTCACCTCACCATACAGCAATTCACTTTGTTAGCATCTTATACAATGGGGAATTTTGCAATAATAAGGTCCTTTTGTAGCATCTGCAAGTAACTTCATAAATGCTCAAATCATTTTCTGGACAAGCAAGTAGCCCCACCACCATCCAACCAAACAGTTGATGGACACGACACATAGAATCCAGCTTAAACCCTCACCTCACCGTACAGCAATTCACTTTGTTAGCATCTTATACAATGGGGAATTTTGCAATAATAAGGTCCTTTGTAGCATCTGCAAGTAACTTCATAAATGATCAAATCATTTTCTGGACAAGCAAGTAGCCCCACCGCCGTCCAACCCAATAGTTGGTGGGCACCACACATAGAATCCAACTCATACCCTCACCTCACTGTACAGCAATTCACTTTGCCAGCATCGTATAACATGAGCGATTCTGCAATCGTATTTTATATATATAAAGCTTGGGATCTGAACGTGCCGGGATCAGGGATCATTATGTGATGTGGAGAAATATGTCTACAGAAAACGAGACTAAATTCCATCTGCACATGCCCCCGGTCCTCGTTATAGAAGATTTCTGATGATAGAAGATAATAAGACGCTCCATTCCTTTCAGATATACTTACAGGTGAGAGAGGGAGGTGACATCAGAAAAGATTCCTTCTGGCAGGCTGGAGATGTCGTTCCCATGGACGGACCTGGAGCAGATAATCGGTATTAGCATTTCATTGATGGCACGGGGCGAACGTGCCCAACACGGGCTCAGGAGGGACACCCAACGCAACAGACACAAAGTCATACTCACAGAAGCCTCAGGGATCGCAGTCCCTCAAAAGCCAGAGGAGGAATACAGCGCAGAGAATTGTAACTCAGAATCCTGGTGGGATAAAAGGAAGAAGATAATAACTTTCAGTAGCACACTGACTTCTCCTGCATGGCTCGGCCAAACAACATCATCTCATTCGTCCAGAAATGTACAATACAAACTCATTTATATAAAGAAAACAAATGCTGAGCTGTGTGCGTACATTCATTCCCTACGGGAGGGGGAACAACATCGAAAATTAATAGATCATGTTTAATCCGGTTGAATGTTTTTCATTCATTAAAATTAGAATGGTTTGGGAAAATACCCCAATATGGCCACTAGTTGGAGCTGACGACCAGATAAGTATAGCATTTCCTATGATCATCATCTCCATCTAGTGGCCATAATACAGTATTTTTCTTATACATTTCCTATGATCATCAGCTCCATCTAGTGGCGGTAATGCAGTAATGTTCCTATACATTTCCTATGACCATCAGCTCCATCTAGTGGCCGTAATGCGGTATTTTTCTTATACATTTCCTATGATCATCAGCTCCATCTAGTGGCCATAATTCAGTATTTTTACTATACAGTCCCTATGATCATCAGCGCCATCTAGTGGTCATAATGCAGTAATGTTCCTATACATTTTCTATGATCATCAGCTCCATCTAGTGGTCATAATGCAGTAATGTTCCTATACATTTCCTATGATCATCAGCTCCATCTAGTGGTCATAATGCAGTAATGTTCCTATACATTTCCTATGATCATCAGCTCCATCTAGTGGCCATAATGCAGTATTTTCTTATACATTTTCTATGATCATCAGCTCCATCTAGTGGCCATAATTCAGTATTTTTACTATACAGTCCCTATGATCATCAGCTCCATCTAGTGGCCATAATATAGTATTTTTCTTATACATTTCCTATGATCATCAGCTCCATCTAGTGGCCATAATTCAGGATTTTTCCTATACATTTCCTATGATCATCAGCTCCATCTAGCGGCCATAAATATAGTATTTTTCTTATACATTTCCTATGATCATCAACTCCATCTAGTGGCCATAATACAGTAATGTTCCTATACATTTCCTATGATCAACAACTCCATCTAGTGGCCATAATACAGTATTTTTCTTATACATTTCCTATGATCATCAGCTCCATCTAGTGGCGGTAATGCAGTAATGTTCCTATACATTTCCTATGACCATCAGCTCCATCTAGTGGCCGTAATGCGGTATTTTTCTTATACATTTCCTATGATCATCAGCTCCATCTAGTGGCCATAATTCAGTATTTTTACTATACAGTCCCTATGATCATCAGCGCCATCTAGTGGTCATAATGCAGTAATGTTCCTATACATTTCCTATGATCATTAGCTCCATCTAGTGGCCATAATGCAGCACTGTTCCTATACATTTCCTATGATCATTAGCTCCATCTAGTGGCCATAATACAGTATTTTTTCTATACATTTCCTATGATCATCAGCTCCATCAAGTGGCCATAATTCAGTATTTTTCCCATACATTTATTACAATCATTAGCTCTATCTAGCAGCCATAATGCAGTATTTTCCTATACATTCCCTTTGATCATCAGCTCCATCTAGTGGTCGTAATGCAATATTTTTCCTATACTTTTCCTATGATCATCAGCTCCCTCTAGTGGCCATAATGCAGTATTGTTCTTATTCAATATTGCCACTAGTTGGAGCTGGTGACAGCACAAGATAAGTATACATTTCCTATGACCATCAGCGCCATCTTGTGGAAATAATGCAGTGTTTTTCCTATACATTTCCTATGATCATTAGCTCCATCTAATGGCCATAGTGCAGTATTTTTTCCACACATTTATTACAATCATTAGCTTTATCTACTGGCCATAATGCCGTATTTTTCCTATACAGTTCCTATGACCATCAGTTCCATCTAGTGGCCATAACAGTATTGTCCTTATTCAATATTGCCACTAGCTGGAGCTGGTGAATGTACAAGATAAGTATACATTTCCTATGATCAGCAGCTCCATCTAGTGTCCATATTGCAGTATTTTTCTGATTCGATATGGCCACCACCTGGATCTGGCGACCATACCAATTTATTATACATTTTCTATGGCCATCAGCTCCAAATAGCAGCCATAATTCAGTATTTTTCCTATACATTTCCTATGACCATCAGCACCATCTAGTGGCCATAATCCAGTACTTTTCCTGTACATTTATTACAATCATCAGCTCCATCTAGTGGCCATAATGCAGTGTTTTTCCTATACATTTCCTATGACCATCAGCACAACTAGTGGTCATATTGCAGTATTTTTTCTATACATTTTCTATGATCATAATCTCCCCAGTCTCCCCCACAAGTGCTCTCTGCTCCTCCTCTTCTCCATGCTCCACCATAGGAAGCCACACGTGTGGATTTAATCCTAAGCTCGGCTGTGTGAGTCCATAGAAGCACACAATGCGGCTCAGCCCCATGTTCACAGGCTTTGACTGACAGCGGCAATAACCAATGGCTCCCACTGCTTCCTCCATGTCCACTGAGGAAAGAGAGAGAGTTGTGCTTCTGCTCTCAGGGCGCGGCGCTGGATTGGGATCGGGTTCAGGTAAGTATTTGATGGGGGGGGACATAATGTCGACCACATCCATGTAATATACCCGGGTATAATCCCCATCTGTACTACAGAGAACATTCCTGTCTTCACAAAGAAGGCCTTCATATGAAGCTCAACACGTTTCAGGGCCAGGGTGAACATGCCAAATTGCCCCCCCCCCCAGGATGTATGAGAATTATTTGTCAGCAAAAATCCTCTTCCACCCAAAAACAAAAATCGAGCACTAATCTGCATGCTTACACCTGAGCATAAATTCCCCCTCCTCCCAGTACACATGTTCCCCCTGCTGAAACCCCCCTCCCAGCACAAATCTTTACTCAAACCCTCTCTCGACATATGCCCCCATCCATAAATCCCCCCCAAAACAATTTACCCTCCTAGCACAAATCCTCTGCCCCTCAAAATTTCCCCTCCGAGCACAAATCCCCCCCCCCCCACTCCAAATCCCCTCTCTCAATTCCCCATTCTAGCACAAATTTCCTCCCCCCCCCACCAGATTACCTTTTCTATCAGAAACCCCAAAAATCCCCCTCCTAGCACAAAGCCTCTTCCCCTATCCCCCCCCAACACAAATCACCCCAAATCGCCACTCCCCGAATTTTCCCTCCTAGAACAACTCTTACCCTCTGCTGCCCCTCATATTCTCCATCCTAGCACAAATCCTCCCCCCAAAAAAGTTTCCAAACCTTAGCACAATTCCCCCCTCCCTCCCCAGCATATCGCCTTTTCTATCACAAACCCCAAAAATCCCCCTCCTTGCACAAATCCTCTTCCCCTATCCCCCCTCCCAACACAAATCACCCCAAACCACCCCTCCCCCAATTTCCCACCCTAGCACAAATCCTCCCCCCAAAAAAGTGTCCCTTCCTAGCACAAATCCCCCCTCCCTCCCCACTATATTATCTTTTCTATCACAAGCTCCAAAAATCCCCCCTCCTAGCACAAATCCTCTTCCCCTATCCCCCCTCCCAACACAAATCACCCCAAACCACCATTCTCCAAATGTCCCCTCTTAGAACAATTCTTACCCCCTGCTGCCCCTCAAATTCCCCTTCCCAGCACAAACTCCCCTCCCCCAATTCCCCATCCTAGCACAAATCCTCCCCCACAAAATGTTTCCCTCCCTAGCACAAAACCCCCCTCCCTCCCTACCATATTACCTTTTCTAGCACAAACCCCACAAATCCCCCCTCCTAGCACAAGTCCTCCCCCCCCCAACACAACTCACTCCAAATCACCATTCTCAAAATGTCCCCTCCTAGAACAATTCGTACCCCCTGCTGCCCCTCAAATTCCCCTTCCCAGCACAAATTCCCCTCCTCCAATTCCCCACCCTAGCACAAATCCTCCCCCCAAAATGTTTTCCCTCCTAGCACAAATCCCCTTATCCCTCCCCACCATATTACCTTTTCTATCACAAACCCCACAAATTCCCCCTCCTAGCACAAATCCCCCCCCCCAACACAATTCACTCCAAATCACCATTCCTAAAATTTACCCTGCTAGAACAATTCTTACCCCAATACCCCTCACATTCCCCTTCCCAGTACAAATTCCCCTCCCCCAATTCCCCCCTCCTAGCACAAATCCTCTTCCACTATCCCCCCTCCTAACACAAATCACTACAAATCACCAGTCTCCAAATTTACCCTCTTAAAACAATTCTTACCCCCTGCTGCCCCTCAAATTCCCCCTTCTGACACAAATCCCACCCCCCAATCATCTCATGGTGCTCCCCCCACCTCACATGATACCACAGTGCCCAGGGCATCCGCCCCTCCTGCTCACCCCTTGTCCCAGCCCTGGATATGGTCACTACTATGTCCTTTGTACAATAAATTAGGCTTTTTTCTGGTGTATTTTCTCTTTTGTTGGCTTTGCTGACTACCTGTATGACCTCCTACAGTCCCTTTGTTACAAAATGCTTTGTGTTCTATATATTGGTGGGATGTGGGCATGATACCATGGTATCTTCTTCCTTTATCCAACAATTTCTAGTTCCTCAAGGAATTCGGAGCCCCAGACTGCTCAGAACTATCCCAGACACAGCGTACTAAGACTGACCAAGACTCCTCCTTGGACTCACAAAGTTAAATATATATACTGTATATGGCCAGACTGATATACTGTGCTGTATATATGAGGTGGCATCAAAAGATACTTCAAGACTAGTTTTGTAACATGCCAACAGATGGCAGCACAAGGCTGCATGCACCGTCACAGGGAGCACCGACCTTCATAAGTACATCGTCCTGTGTACGTTGGGAGCTGTGCAACTGGTGCTATTCATGTGTGTTATCATGTTGGCATCAGGAACAGCAAGTTAGAACAGAGGTGAAATTCTGTGTGAAACCGGGCAAATCGCTGGATCTTTGCAGTATTGTCAACAGGGTGACCTTTGAGCTGGATCTTCATCTTCGGGAAGAGGGCTTTTTGGGGGGTTGAGCACGTTGAAGGTCTTCCTGATCTCTTGTCGTCTTCCAGTGATGTTCTTCAGCTCTTGAAGCTGGCATGCCAATCAAAATGCCTCGAAAGGCTCATTGCAGCATCGCCGTAAACTTGCCGGGTCATGTCAAACATCTCGGTGGCAGATTTGCCCAGTTTCATGCAGAATTTCACCTTTGCTCTAACTTGCTGTCCATGATGACATAGCAGACTTGGTAACACAGGTGGTCAGAACTGCACCAGTTGCACAGGTCCCGATGTACACAGGACGATGTCTATTGGCACACTGACTTATGAAGATTAGTGCTCCCTGTGACTGTGTGCAGCGTTGCGCTGTCATCTGTTGGTGTGTTACAAAACTAGTCTCGAAACTCTTTGATCCCACCTCGTATGACCTGACTTTTAGAAGACCTGATAGGTAATGAACATGTCATCTGTGTCTCCAGACGTGAACTTACAATGTGGTGAGTTGACTCATGTTGGTAAATGACGAATTGCTGAGGGAGCTGATCTTGTTGTTGCTCAGGTCTCTGTAAAATCCAAGAAATTGGCACAATTAGTAACATTCCCACAACATACCTTTATTACATGAGAAACAATGTTGCAGAATATCAGTGTGAGGGTAACGAGGTCCGGAGCTCAGCTTCCAGAAGATATAGAAGCCCTCCAGGCCCATCCATTACGTCTTCCGTCAGCCCCCCATTCACACCTGACTCATCGCCGAAGGGTGACCACGCTCGAGAGGAAGAATTATTATTATTATACAGGATTTATGGCGCCAACAGTTTGCTCAGCGCTTTACAATATAACTGGAGACAATACAGCAACAATACAGTTCAATACAAGAGGGATAGGAGGGCCCTGATCCTGGGAGCTTACAATCTAGGAGGGAGGGGCTGGTGGTAGAAAAGGTCGTAACTGCGGGGATGGACTGGTTGGAAGAGTAGAAGATTCCATTATTAGCTGAGGACAGGATAGGCTTCCTTGAAGAGATCGGTTTTCAGAGATCATCTAAAAGTGAGCAGAGTAGGCGATAGTCTGATAAATTGGGGTAGAGAGTTCCAGAGGATGGGGGAAGCTCTGAAAAAGTCCTGGAGACAAGCGTGGGAGGAGGAGACAAGGAAGCTAGAGAGCAGGAGGTCTTGCAAGGAGCGGAGAGGACAGTTTGGGTGATATTTGGAGACAAGAGAGGTGATGTAATTTAGGGCGGAGTTATAAATGGCTTTATACGTTATTGTTAATGTTTTGAATTTTATCCATTGGGCAATGGGAAGCCAGTGGAGGGATTGGCAGAGAGGGGTGGAGGACACTGAGTGGAGGTCAGTGGAGGGATTGGCAGAGAGGGGTGGAGGACACTGAGTGGAGGCCAGTGGAGGGATTGGCAGAGAGGGGTGGAGGACACTGAGTGGAGGTCAGTGGAGGGATTGGCAGAGAGGGGTGGAGGACACTGAGTGGAGGCCAGTGGAGGGATTGGCAGAGAGGGGTGGAGGACACTGAGTGGAGGCCAGTGGAGGGATTGGCAGAGAGGGGTGGAGGACACCGAGTGGAGGCCAGTGGAGGGATTGGCAGAGAGGGATGGAGGACACTGAGTGGAGGCCAGTGGAGGGATTGGCAGAGAGGGGTGGCAGATACAGAATGGTTAGTAAGGTGGATGAGTCTGGCAGCAGCATTCATGATAGACTGAAGAGGGGATAGCCTGCGATGAGGTCGGCCAATGAGGAGGGGGTTACAATAGTCAAGGTAAGGTATATAACAAGGGAGTGAATAAGTTGCTTAGTGGTTTCCGAGGTTAGGAACGGGCGTATCTTGGAGATGTTGCGGAGGTTGGAGATGTTGCGGAGGTTGGAGATGTTGCGGAGGTTGCAGATGTTGCGGAGGTTGCAGATGTTGCGGAGGTTGCAGATGTTGCGGAGGTTGGAGATGTTGCGGAGGTTGGAGATGTTGCGGAGATGAAGTCTACAAGATTTGGACAGTGATTGGATTTGGGGCTGAAAGGACAGATGGGAGTCCAGGATTACACCTAGTACCCTGGCATGAGGGGAGGGACTGATGGCTGTATTATTGAACTTGATGGAGAAGTTGGGGGAGGGGGCACGGGATGGGGGGAATACTAAGAGCTCAGTTTTGGAAAGATTGAGTTTGAGGAAGTGAAGCGACATCCATGCCAATATGTCACTTAGTAGGTTAGTAACGCCATCAATGGGCCCGTTCGCACCTGAGTGTTGGGTTGTCACCTGTCATGTGAAGTTCAGAAAAGTCCATGAGGATCTTTTGGGCAGAATTTTGGACCCACAGACTTTAATGGGAGACCCTGAAAAATGCACATCTTATCCATATCTTCAGGCGCCCGCCATTTAGAAGTCTATGGGGCCAAAAATACGCAATTCTGCTCCGGCCCTACAAGTCATGGGAAAACTGCCTCACAAATCACCAGACTATGCTCACTAGTGATGGGCCAAACACCCCTGCTGTTTGGTTGGCGGTCGAGCATTCGAACATGACCAAAGTTTGACCAGAGGGGACAATTCACTAAGCGGTATCTTACCACATCTGAGTACGCGGTAAGATATCACACTGCTACTAAAAACATTCTTTCAGGTTCCCCGCTGACAGCTGAATGTAAAAAGAATTGCCGGCAAATCCACATGGGGTCCCCCCCCATCCATACCAATCCCTTCGGGTCTGGTATGGATTTTGAGGGGAACCCGCATGCCAAAACTTAAACAAAAATGGTGTGGGGTCCCCCCCAAAATCAATACCAGACCACCAGATTGAACTTACATTGGACTCAAACATCTAACCCAACAATAAAGCTCACACTCAAGAGACGATTGGGGCTCAGTGGTGGAGATGCCCGGCAATGTTTCATACTTTCTGTTTGTTGTAAACCTCAGACATGAAATCTGAACAAAGCCTAGCCCTCCATAGTGTGCACTTGTCTCAGTCCAGAGCGTGTCAGTTCTATCTGCTGCCTCCTTCCTCTGCTATCAGCATGAGCTGCTTCTGGTGGGTTTTCTTGACACCAAGAGATACAAAGGTGACAGGGCAGGGAGCTTCAGCACACAACCTGTGATTGACAGCCTCAGCTCTGGTCCTGTGTGCTGTGTGAAGGGGGGAGTGTGTCCTTTATTTCCAATCAGCTCTCACTGAGCTCTGCAGAGTGTGACCACAGCTCCCCACCCCCTGCTTTCTGAAAGCTATATAAATTCTGCATTTTGAATGGATGTAGAGAAGAGAGGGCAGCAGGTAAACGGGTACAATTTATGTAGGAGGATTTGTTTTATCTTTGTGTATCACCTGAAGCCAGTCACTTCACTGAGTATATGGAAGGTTTACAATCACTTTACGCAAATTCAGATAACATGGCCTCATGGACACTGGACGCTTGGCCATCTCTTCTAGATGCCTTCCTCCTGGCAGCGGCGTTTTGGCAGAAGAAAACAACTGATGCTTGAAAATGTGTGTAACGCATTTAGGCTTGTCAAGTGCTTGGGCATCAATTCATTTCATTGGCCAGAACAATCATTTCAATATAATCTGTCCAGAGCCTCTCCCATCCTCCAGGAATCCCTTCCCTAATCTGTCCAGAGCCTCTCCCATCCTCCGGAAGTCCCTTCCCTAATCTGCCCAGGGCCTCTCCCATCCTCTAGAAGCCCCCTCCCTAATCTGCCCAGAGCCTCTCCCATCCTCCAGAAGTCCCTTCCCTAATCTGTCCAGAGCATCTCCCATCCTCCAGAAGTCCCTTCCCTAATCTGTCCAGAGCCTCATCCATCTTCCAGAAGTCCCTTCCCTAATCTGCCCAGAGCCTCTCCCATCCTCCAGAACTCCCTATCCCAATATGTCAAGAGCATCTCCCATCCTCTGGGAACTCCCTTCCCTAATCTGTCCAGAGCCTCTCCCATCCTCCAGAAGTCCCTTCCCTAATCTGTCCAGAGCCTCATCCATCCTCCAGAAGTCCCTTCCCTAATCTGTCCAGAGCCTCATCCATCCTCCAGAAGTCCCTTCCCTAATCTGTCAGAGCCTCTCCCATCCTCCAGAACTCCCTATCCCAATATGTCCAGAACCCTTCCCATCCTCCGGAACTCCCTTCCCCAATCTGTCCAGAGCCTTTCCCATCCTCCAGGACTCCCCACCCCAATCTGTCCAGAGCCCTTCCCATCTTCCGGAACTCCCTACGCCAGTTAGTCCAGCCAAAAGTGCTGACTAGGCAGAAGTGATAACCATTTAGCCATTGTGATGCCCATTAGCGTTTAGGGGCATTTTCCTGCATTTTTCCACGTTTGCGTTTTTTCTTTACTAAAGAAAATGTTTTTTAAAAAAGGCCAAAAAAATGCCTGTTTGCAGCGTTTTACCACGTTTTTCAGCTAAAACACTCCTCTAGAAACCCACTAGTCCTGTGTTTTTTTCCAGCCAAAAAAATGTTGATTACAATCTATGTGTGCATGGACACATGCTGGGGGGTTTACTAGCTGTAGAAAAAAAATGTCAAAAGCCAAAAAACGTTGATTCCAGTCTCTGTGTGTGTATGGACACCGAGAATAACACGCTGGGGAGTTTACTGGCTGTAGAAAAAAACATCAAAAGCCATAAACAGCCGCTATAAAAACATCCCGTGTGCATGAGGACTAACTATGTAACAAGCAGCTGAGATCTGCAGTAGTCACACAACACACAAATGATGAAAATAGTTCCATGAAAATGAAATGAATACTGGGCTCTACAAAGTCCGGACGGGATATCCAATGACAACGCCCAGGGTGGGGGGAGGAGGAGAGATATTACTTTTCAATGATAACAAAGGAAACAAAGGGTTGGGATTTCGGGGAGAGAGAGAGAGGTCAGCATAATAAAACAATGTATTCAGCTTCACAATGCCTTATCATTGGAGAATCACAAATAAAGGAATCCAGACACACACATAATGAGGCCATAAACCAGAGATAGGATCTGGTAGTCACAGTGTTCATGAGAGATGATATTACATGAATAATGCACATGGCGGAGATCTAAACACATTGGTTACATTTCTGGGAATCATCTGGTTTTGCTTTGACGATCTATGAGCACTAAAGAGAGAAAACAATTTAAAGTGAACCTGCACTTTGCCCATGTAGGTTCCTTTTATTAAGTTACATAGTTGGTAAGGGTTGGATAAAGACACCGGTCCATCCAGTTGCACCTGCGCTTTGCCCATGTAGGTTCCTTTTATTAAGTTACATAGTTGGTAAGGGTTGGATAAAGACACCGGTCCATCCAGTTGCACCTGCGCTTTGCCCATGTAGGTTCCTTTTATTAAGTTACATAGTTGGAAAGGGTTGGATAAAGACACTGGTCCATCCAGTTGCACCTGCGCTTTGCCCATGTAGGTTCCTTTTCCTAAGTTACATAGTTGGAAAGGGTTGGATAAAGACACCGGTCCATCCAGTTGCACCTGCGCTTTGCCCATGTAGGTTCCTTTTCCTAAGTTACATAGTTGGAAAGGGTTGGATAAAGACACCGGTCCATCCAGTTGCACCTGCGCTTTGCCCATGTAGGTTCCTTTTATTAAGTTACATAGTTGGAAAGGGTTGGATAAAGACACCGGTCCATCCAGTTGCACCTGCGCTTTGCCCATGTAGGTTCCTTTTATTAAGTTACATAGTTGGTAAGGGTTGGATAAAGACACCGGTCCATCCAGTTGCACCTGCGCTTTGCCCATGTAGGTTCCTTTTATTAAGTTACATAGTTGGTAAGGGTTGGATAAAGACACCGGTCCATCCAGTTGCACCTGCGCTTTGCCCATGTAGGTTCCTTTTCCTAAGTTACATAGTTGGAAAGGGTTGGATAAAGACACCGGTCCATCCAGTTGCACCTGCGCTTTGCCCATGTAGGTTCCTTTTATTAAGTTACATAGTTGGAAAGGGTTGGATAAAGACACCGGTCCATCCAGTTGCACCTGCGCTTTGCCCATGTAGGTTCCTTTTATTAAGTTACATAGTTGGTAAGGGTTGGATAAAGACACTGGTCCATCCAGTTGCACCTGCGCTTTGCCCATGTAGGTTCCTTTTCCTAAGTTACATAGTTGGAAAGGGTTGGATAAAGACACTGGTCCATCCAGTTGCACCTGCGCTTTGCCCATGTAGGTTCCTTTTCCTAAGTTACATAGTTGGAAAGGGTTGGATAAAGACACCGGTCCATCCAGTTGCACCTGCGCTTTGTCCATGTAGGTTCCTTTTATTAAGTTACATAGTTGGAAAGGGTTGGATAAAGACACCGGTCCATCCAGTTGCACCTGCGCTTTGCCCATGTAGGTTCCTTTTATTAAGTTACATAGTTGGAAAGGGTTGGATAAAGACACCGGTCCATCCAGTTGCACCTGCGCTTTGCCCATGTAGGTTCCTTTTATTAAGTTACATAGTTGGTAAGGGTTGGATAAAGACACCGTTCCATCCAGTTGCACCTGCGCTTTGCCCATGTAGGTTCCTTTTATTAAGTTACATAGTTGGAAAGGGTTGGATAAAGACACCGGTCCATCCAGTTGCACCTGCGCTTTGCCCATGTAGGTTCCTTTTATTAAGTTACATAGTTGGTAAGGGTTGGATAAAGACACCGGTCCATCCAGTTGCACCTGCGCTTTGCCCATGTAGGTTCCTTTTCCTAAGTTACATAGTTGGAAAGGGTTGGATAAAGACACCGGTCCATCCAGTTGCACCTGCGCTTTGCCCATGTAGGTTCCTTTTCCTAAGTTACATAGTTGGAAAGGGTTGGATAAAGACACCGGTCCATCCAGTTGCACCTGCGCTTTGCCCATGTAGGTTCCTTTTATTAAGTTACATAGTTGGTAAGGGTTGGATAAAGACACCGGTCCATCCAGTTGCACCTGCGCTTTGCCCATGTAGGTTCCTTTTATTAAGTTACATAGTTGGTAAGGGTTGGATAAAGACACTGGTCCATCCAGTTGCACCTGCGCTTTGCACATGTAGGTTCCTTTTCCTAAGTTACATAGTTGGAAAGGGTTGGATAAAGACACCGGTCCATCCAGTTGCACCTGCGCTTTGCCCATGTAGGTTCCTTTTATTAAGTTACATAGTTGGTAAGGGTTGGATAAAGACACTGGTCCATCCAGTTGCACCTGCGCTTTGCCCATGTAGGTTCCTTTTCCTAAGTTACATAGTTGGAAAGGGTTGGATAAAGACACCGGTCCATCCAGTTGCACCTGCGCTTTGCCCATGTAGGTTCCTTTTCCTAAGTTACATAGTTGGAAAGGGTTGGATAAAGACACCGGTCCATCCAGTTGCACCTGCGCTTTGCCCATGTAGGTTCCTTTTATTAAGTTACATAGTTGGAAAGGGTTGGATAAAGACACCGGTCCATCCAGTTGCACCTGCGCTTTGCCCATGTAGGTTCCTTTTATTAAGTTACATAGTTGGTAAGGGTTGGATAAAGACACCGGTCCATCCAGTTGCACCTGCGCTTTGCCCATGTAGGTTCCTTTTATTAAGTTACATAGTTGGTAAGGGTTGGATAAAGACACCGGTCCATCCAGTTGCACCTGCGCTTTGCCCATGTAGGTTCCTTTTCCTAAGTTACATAGTTGGAAAGGGTTGGATAAAGACACCGGTCCATCCAGTTGCACCTGCGCTTTGCCCATGTAGGTTCCTTTTATTAAGTTACATAGTTGGAAAGGGTTGGATAAAGACACCGGTCCATCCAGTTGCACCTGCGCTTTGCCCATGTAGGTTCCTTTTATTAAGTTACATAGTTGGTAAGGGTTGGATAAAGACACTGGTCCATCCAGTTGCACCTGCGCTTTGCCCATGTAGGTTCCTTTTCCTAAGTTACATAGTTGGAAAGGGTTGGATAAAGACACTGGTCCATCCAGTTGCACCTGCGCTTTGCCCATGTAGGTTCCTTTTCCTAAGTTACATAGTTGGAAAGGGTTGGATAAAGACACCGGTCCATCCAGTTGCACCTGCGCTTTGTCCATGTAGGTTCCTTTTATTAAGTTACATAGTTGGAAAGGGTTGGATAAAGACACCGGTCCATCCAGTTGCACCTGCGCTTTGCCCATGTAGGTTCCTTTTATTAAGTTACATAGTTGGAAAGGGTTGGATAAAGACACCGGTCCATCCAGTTGCACCTGCGCTTTGCCCATGTAGGTTCCTTTTATTAAGTTACATAGTTGGTAAGGGTTGGATAAAGACACCGTTCCATCCAGTTGCACCTGCGCTTTGCCCATGTAGGTTCCTTTTATTAAGTTACATAGTTGGAAAGGGTTGGATAAAGACACCGGTCCATCCAGTTGCACCTGCGCTTTGCCCATGTAGGTTCCTTTTATTAAGTTACATAGTTGGTAAGGGTTGGATAAAGACACCGGTCCATCCAGTTGCACCTGCGCTTTGCCCATGTAGGTTCCTTTTCCTAAGTTACATAGTTGGAAAGGGTTGGATAAAGACACCGGTCCATCCAGTTGCACCTGCGCTTTGCCCATGTAGGTTCCTTTTCCTAAGTTACATAGTTGGAAAGGGTTGGATAAAGACACCGGTCCATCCAGTTGCACCTGCGCTTTGCCCATGTAGGTTCCTTTTATTAAGTTACATAGTTGGTAAGGGTTGGATAAAGACACCGGTCCATCCAGTTGCACCTGCGCTTTGCCCATGTAGGTTCCTTTTATTAAGTTACATAGTTGGTAAGGGTTGGATAAAGACACTGGTCCATCCAGTTGCACCTGCGCTTTGCACATGTAGGTTCCTTTTCCTAAGTTACATAGTTGGAAAGGGTTGGATAAAGACACCGTTCCATCCAGTTGCACCTGCGCTTTGCCCATGTAGGTTCCTTTTATTAAGTTACATAGTTGGAAAGGGTTGGATAAAGACACCGTTCCATCCAGTTGCACCTGCGCTTTGCCCATGTAGGTTCCTTTTATTAAGTTACATAGTTGGAAAGGGTTGGATAAAGACACTGGTCCATCCAGTTGCACCTGCGCTTTGCCCATGTAGGTTCCTTTTATTAAGTTACATAGTTGGAAAGGGTTGGATAAAGACACCGGTCCATCCAGTTGCACCTGCGCTTTGCCCATGTAGGTTCCTTTTCCTAAGTTACATAGTTGGTAAGGGTTGGATAAAGACACTGGTCCATCCAGTTGCACCTGCGCTTTGCCCATGTAGGTTCCTTTTCCTAAGTTACATAGTTGGTAAGGGTTGGATAAAGACACTGGTCCATCCAGTTGCACCTGCGCTTTGCCCATGTAGGTTCCTTTTCCTAAGTTACATAGTTGGTAAGGGTTGGATAAAGACACTGGTCCATCCAGTTGCACCTGCGCTTTGCCCATGTAGGTTCCTTTTTTAAGTTACATAGTTGGAAAGGGTTGGATAAAGACACCGGTCCATCCAGTTGCACCTGCGCTTTGCCCATGTAGGTTCCTTTAATTAAGTTACATAGTTGGTAAGGGTTGGATAAAGACACCGTTCAATCCAGTTGCACCTGCGCTTTGCCCATGTAGGTTCCTTTTATTAAGTTACATAGTTGGAAAGGGTTGGATAAAAACACCATCCAGTTCAACCTGTGCGGGTGGGTTTATGCCAATAATAATTCCCATATCCCTCTATGTTGTGTTCTCTAAGATGCTCATCAAATAGTTTTTTTTTTTTAATCTTTTGACACCACTGATTGTGGAAGGGAGTTGCACATCCTTACCGCTCTAACAATAAGGGCTGGTTTACACTTGCTTCAAAACGTGGTATTGGACGCATTCTTTTAAAATGCTCTGAATGCCAGTCAAAGCCCCTGTCACTAAATAAAATGGTTACTTTATAGTAACGTTCACATGTTCCGTTTGCTTCAAAAATGATTCCCCGTGTCACTTTCTTGGTGCTTTCAAGCGTCTTCAAAACCTCCATAGCAGTCTATGACAATGCTCACTAACAGCACCTGCAGCATTTGAGGGGCTTTTATTCAGAGTTAGCTGTGCTTTGTTTTGGAGGTATTGCAGGTATGAGATATCCCAGGATGTACTGGGAAACCAACAATCGAACCGCAAAGATGTCATCAGCAATCACTTCATGTGTATATATAGTTACATAGTTATATAGTCTGGTTGAAAAAAGTTCATCCAGTTCAACCATTAAAAAAAAAAGTTATAATCCTACACCCACAGTTGATCCAGAGGAAGGCAAAAAAAAAAAAACCCAGCAAAGAAAAATCCAATTTGCTCCTGCAGGGAAAAAAATTCCTTCCTGATCCCCCGAGAGGCAATCGAATATTCCCGGGATCAACTTTCCCTATAAATATATATTTTGAGAGTGCCTGGTGCAGACGTCACATCTTGTGTGCAGAATGAAGCAGCAGGAAGGTGAGCGGGGTCTGGACCAGAGCAACTAGCAGACCACACACCTGGTGTGCAATATTAGGATGTTATTGTGAAGGTGAGCGAGAGGACTAAGTGACAGAGGATCAGCAGAGCTGGGGGACCAGAGCAGGAGAAACTAGCAAATGTGATGCGCAAAGTGGGAGCAATATAGCAGGGGGTGAGCAGGGACTGCAAATAGAGACTGATCAGCAAACCAGAGGGTCAGCAGAGCTGGGGTTTACTACGGAGTGGGGATCAGCAGAGCTGGGGGTTACTACTGAGCAAGGGATCAGCAGAGCTGGGGGTTACTACTGAGCGGGGGATCAGCAGAGCTGGGGGTTACTACTGAGTGGGGTATCAGCAGAGTTGGGAGTTACTACTGAGCGGGGGATCAGCAGAGCTGGGAGTTACTACTGAGTGGGGGATCAGTAGAGCTGGTTACTACTGAGTGGGGGATCAGTAGAGCTGGTTACTACTGAGCGGGGGATCAGTAGAGCTGGTTACTACTGAGCGGGGGATCAGCAGAGCTGGGGGTTACTACTGAGCAATGGATCAGCAGAGCTGGGGGTTACTACTGAGCGGGGGATCAGCAGAGCTGGGGGTTACTACTGAGCGGGGTATCAGCAGAGCTGGGGGTTACTACTGAGCGGGGGATCAGCAGAGCTGGGGGTGACTACTGAGCAGGGGATAAGCAGAGCTGGGGGTGACTACTGAGCAGGGGATAAGCAGAGCTGGGGGTTACTACTGAGTGGGGATCAGCAGAGCTGGGGGTTACTACTGAGTGGGGATCAGAAGAGCTGGGGGTTACTACTGAGCAGGGATCAGGAGAGCTGGGGGATACTACAGAGCAGGAGATCAGCAGAGCTCAGAGTTACTACTGAGCTGGGATCAGGAGAGCTGGGGGTTACTACTGAGCAGGGATCAGGAGAGTTGGGGGTTACTACTGAGTGGGGATCAGCAGAGCTGGGGGTTACTACTGAGTGGGGATCAGGAGAGCTGGGGGATACTATGGAGCAGTGGATCAGGAGAGCTGGGGGATACTACGGAGCAGTGGATCAGCAGAGCTGGGAGTTACTACTGAGCGGGGATCAGCAGAGCTGGGGGTTACTACTGAGCGGGGATCAGCAGAGCTGGGGGTTACTACTGAGTGGGGATCAGCAGAGCTGGGGGTTACTACTGAGCAGGGGATCAGCAGAGCTGGGGGTTACTACTGAGCAAGGCATTAGCAGAGCTGGGTCTTTCTACTGAGCAGGGGTGGTGGCCTAATCAGTGTTCTGCTGCTCTTTCACTGTTCAGTCAGCAGCCTGGGGGTGGAGACAGGACACCCCTCTATCCTTTCTATGATCTATAACTGTAACACAGAATGTGTTGTCATCTGCCTGGCTGTGCTGTATGGCAGGGCTGTGTAAAGTTCAGAAATGGATGGACTGTAAACAAATCCTATGGCCGGAAAACCAGTATTTCATGAGGATAACTGACCAGTGTTGTAAGTAGTCCTAAGGTCCACGGGTGGTAAGGGTAGCCCGACACAGGGATAGAGCACACATCAGTGACCTCTCCCAAGCATAGCCAGTCTGTGTTTTCTCCAACCAGCCCCCCCCCCTGACTGTTCCGTCATCCCACAGCCTGATATGTGTACGGCCGTATACTTACACCAGCTGTAAAAATTTGAATGTAGATAGTTGTGCCGGCACCATTGTGAACTGATTACCATCCAAGTATCTGCAATGGGAAAAAAAAATTGTCATTATTCAGTATTCATCTAACAGAGAAGAAACTACACATACTGTAACCATGCTAAGATTCGAAGGTAGCGCAGGGCGTGCAAGGCATCCGAGTCCCCATGTGCTTCTGATAATGTTGCTCTACGTGTCTTTGACTGCCAACTCACATCCTCTCTGCACAGAGAATTTCCTTTATGCAATGACTGCCACGGATTAATTTGTTTCTTTTAATCCTTGATTTTGAAGATATATAGATATTGTCAGAGAATAGTTGCAGGAACTCCCCCTTTCTGAGTCACTTCTTGTCTCTGCCCCCTACCCACCTCCGAGCACTGTCCCTTGGTTCCACCCCCTACCCACCTCTGAGCACTATCCCTTGGTTCCACCCCCTACCCACCTCTGAGCACCATCCCTTGGATCCACCCTCTACCCAGCTCCGAGCACCAACCCTTGGTTCTACCCTCTACCCACATCTGAGCACCGTCCCTTGGTTCAACCCCCTACCCACATCTGAGCACCGTCCCTTGGTTCCACCCCCTACCCACCTCTGAGCACCGTCCCTTGGTTCCACCCCCTACCCACCTCTGAGCACCGTCCCTTGGTTCCACCCCCTACCCACCTCTGAGCACCGTCCCTTGGTTCCACCCCCTACCCACCTCTGAGCACCGTCCCTTGCTTCCACCCCCTACCCACCTCTGAGCACCATCCCTTGTTTCCACCCCCTACCCACCTCTGAGCACCGTCCCTTGGTTCCACCCTCTACCCAGCTTTGGAGCACCGTCCCTTGGTTCCACCCCCTACCCACCTCTGAGCACCGTCCCTTGGTTCCACCCCTATGTCCCCATGTGCTTCTGATAATGTTGCTCTACGTGTTTTTGACTGCCAACTCACATCCTCTCTGCACAGAGATTTTCCTTTATGTAATGACTGCCATTAATTTGTTTCTTTTAATCCTTGATTTTCCAGATATATAGATATTGTCAGAGAATAGGTGCAGGAACTCCCCCTTTCTGAGTTACTTCTTGTCTCTGCCCCCTACCCATCTCCGAGCACCGTTCCTTGGTTTCACCCCCTACCCACCTCTGAGCACCATCCCTTGGTTCCACTCCCTACCCAAGTCCAAGCACCATCCCTTGGTTCCACTCCCTACCCACCTCCAACCACCATCCCTTGGTTCCACCCCTACCCACCTCTGAGCACCATCCCTTGGTCTCACCCTCTACCCGCCTCTGAGCACCATCCCTCGGTTTCACCCTCCACCCACCTCTGAGCACCGTCCCTTGGTTCCACCCCCTACCCACCTCTGAGCACCATCCCTCGGTCTCACCCTTTACCCACCTCTGAGCACCGTCCCTTGGTTCCACCCCCTACCCACCTCTGAGCACCATCCCTCGGTCTCACCCTTTACCCACCTCTGAGCACCGTCCCTTGGTTCCACCCCCTACGCTCCTCCACGCACCATCCCTCGGTCTCACCCCCTAACCTCCTCCAAGCACCGTCCCTTGGTTCCACTCTCTACCCACCTCTAAACACCATCCGTTGGTTCCATCCTCTACCCACCTCCAAGCACCGTCTCTTGGTTCCCCCAAGCATTGCACTGATGCCAGTGTATATACAGGGTATAGCTGACCTTTTCTCCATAGACCCTAATGGAGAAGCCACCTACTTGTAAGGGTCCTATGAACGTATACTAATTTAATTTTATATATATATATACATCATTAGTCTAAAATAACTGTCACATGACACTAAAATAGGTATAGGTAATTGGCATTGTTGAAAGTATCGGTACTCGTACTCAGGCAATTTGGTTTGTACTGAATGATGGCACACTGGAGACGAGAGCTGTCATTCACAAAGCACACCAGCTACTAATGTCATCTCTCTCCCCAGAACAGCAGATGGTTAGGTCTGGACTCAAATGTCTGCGAGGAACTACAGTAGTAGCTGATGCGTGTTGTGAATGACGGCGCTCATCTCCAGGTCACCTTCGTTTATTACAACACAAGCTGCCAGCTGCTACTCTAGTCCCTCTTCGCTAAATAGATGGCCACTGGGTCTGGGGTCAGTCTTTCCTTTCAGTACAAGGCACATGGTGGAGGAGATCAGAGGAGGCACAGGGCTGCAAACATGACACATCAGAGCTGCAGAACGAAGAGGGAGGAGATGGCTTTAATGCTGTAGCTCCCCCATAAAGATGCTCATAAATTGGGCTTTAGCCTGGGGTGGAGCTAGAGCCATTCCAAACCACCAAATGCACTGCACAGATTTGAATATGACAGAGTGTTATGTATACTGGGTCCCCTGGGGAACTAAAAAAAAGTATTTTCAACTTGTAATGATACTTCTTTAAGTGAAATATTGAAACTCTGGCATGCATACTTTGAGGTATGACATGGAACAAGTATGCACAACAAGAAAAATAAAATCAGAAGTTTCTTATCGGCATACTTTCTGTGGGTTAGTGGCTCGGAGTATTGAAGCTAGAGGGTCAAGATGACAGCCAGGCATCTTTAAAATTAGCAGTATGAAAAGTGTAGCGCCCTCTAGGTAGATACGATTTTTTGTGTTAAGTCAGAGGCTTGTTGGAAGACTGGGATGAGCCAGCCTGGGAGTGAGGCAGAGAGGTCACCTCAGTCAGGCTGGGAGACTCTACAGATCAGGGCTTCTGGAGTCCTCCAACCCTTCTAAAAACTGCTGGAACTTTCTGGAAGAGGGGCAGAGGAGGGGAAGTGGCCTGAATTTGCATGTTTAGGGGAACCTGGCCAATCCCTGGGCAGGAGGCCTGGTATGGTGACCGAGACAGCCCTTAAATGTGAAAGAGCCTGAACAGCGGGGGAGCTGTTGCTGGAGTCGGGTGGAACATGGACTGAAGGAAGGTGCTGGAGTGTGGAGACTTGGGGGGGGGCAACTAACAGGCTGGAGTAAACAGAAGGATCTCCACAGTACCAGTCTCCTAGGGAGGACAGCCTGTCAGCAGGGCAGGAGCCAGCCCATTGTAAGGTCTAAAGGAAGCTGCAAAAACCAAGCTACAGGAATAGGACAGTGCGAGTACTTCTACACCCTCTGGGCCACAAAAGGGAGAGGGCGGTCCAGTGCAAGACCCAACTAGTTCTCATCTGGGACTACTTCACGGTAGATTCAGTAGGGTTCACAGTAGGATCTGAGGTAGGATTCACAGTAGGGTCTGAGGAGGTACACCAAAGAAGACTCAGTGCTCCTTACTAAGATTGTTGCTGATTCTGATCCACATTTTTGCTAAAAAAAGTTGTCCTCAAAGTTTCTTGGGCGTCCCATTAACCCCTAGACCCCATCCAAGTTGTTAACCCTTAATAATAACCCCAAACTCAACCTCGAGGACTGTTTTACTTAGAGAAAGTGTGGAAATTGCGTTTTGCCTGGCTGGGCAGAGCTTAGAGGGACCCAGCAAAAACGTAGCGGCCCTCAAGAGGGTAGCGCTACAAAAGTATGTGATGGCAGCCTCCATGTGTTTCAGGAAAGGTTTCCTTTAACTCCTTCCTGCCTCAGAGCACCCTTTAAATAGTTCAGAATGCCTGGGGAGGTGGGAAGGATTGGCGATCATGTGACCACTGTCAAAGTGTCACCACGATCCGGTGCCCGCTGTGTCCTCCGGACACAGTGGAACACCGATCATCGGACAAAACCTCTGTACGAGGTCCCGATCATGTGATCACTGATTGGCCAATCAGTAGTCACATGCAGAGTACTCTGAGGCAAGAATGCAGCCAGAGAGGGGAAATGATTGCTTTTACAGCCTTTATGGGTGTAAAAGCAATCAATGTAAAAAAAAAATTTTCTTCACCCGCCACAAGTAGTACAGTGTCACCATGGTGACACTGTACTGCTAGGGTGACAGTATGTAAAAAAAAAAAAAAAAGATGTAGAAAAAATGTTTAGAAATTATAATTTTTGGTTATAAACTAATTTGGGTTATTTTTTTTTTACTAAAAATATAACGGAATACATTTTGGCCAAGATTTATGATGAAATACTATTTATTTGCTAAATATTATAAGAAAAACACTTTTTTTCAAAAATTTTGGATTTTTAATTTACATAGCAAAAAAAAATAAAAATCCCAGCGGTGAATAAATACCACCAAAATAAAGCTTTATCTGTCTCAAAAAAAATGCTAAAAAATTTATATAGGTACAGTGTTGCATGACCGCGCAATTGTCATTCAAAGTCTGAAAGCTGAAAATTGGCCTGGGGGGGGGGGGAAGGGGGTGAAAGTGTCTGAACTGGAAGGGGGTGACAGTGTCCGGAAAGGAAAGGGGTAAAAGTGTCCAGACTGGAAGGGGGTGAAAGTGTCCGGACCGGAAGGGGGGGAAAGCGTCCGGACCGGAAGGGGGGGAAAGCGTCCGGACCGGAAGGGGGGGAAAGCGTCCGGACCGGAAGGGGGGGAAAGCGTCCGGACCGGAAGGGGGGGAAAGCATCCGGACCGGAAGGGGGGGAAAGCGTCCGGACCGGAAGGGGGGGAAAGCGTCCGGACCGGAAGGGGGTGAAAGCGTCCGGACCGGAAGGGGGTGAAAGTGTCCGGACTGGGAGGGGGGGAAAGTGTCCAGACTGGAAGGGGGGGCAGTGTCCGGACTGGAAGGGGGGGGCAGTGTCCGGACTGGAAGGGGGGGGAAGTGTCCGGACAGGAAGGGGGTGAAAGTGTCCAGACTGGAAGGGGGTGAAAGTGTCCGGACAGGAAGGGGGTGAAAGTGTCCGGACAGGAAGGGGGTGAAAGTGTCCGGACAGGAAGGGGGTGAAAGTGTCCGGCCCGGAAGAAGGGGAAAGCGTCTGGACTGGAAGGGGGGGAAAGTGTCCGGACTGGAAGGGGGGGAAAGTGTCCGGACCGGAAGAAGGGGAAAGCGTCCGGACTGGAAGGGGGGGAAAGTGTCCGGACTGGAAGGGGGGGAAAGTGTCCGGACTGGAAGGGGGGGGGGGAAGGGGGGGAGTGTCTGGACTGGAAGAGGGGTGGAAGTGGTTAAACAATGGAAAAGAGTCATGACTGAAATTTCGCTAGCAGGTTTTAGGGCAGTACAGTGGCTAACACTCCTGCATTCTTGGTTCAAATCCCAACCTGGACGCTACCTGCATGGAGTCTGCATGCTCTCCCACACCCCAAAGACATCATGCTGGTAGATTCATTGGCTCTTTCCTACCTTTACCCTAGAATGTGTGCATCTAAGACTGGAGCCCAAAGCTGCCCATGAACTAGTGGAATTTCATTCAAAATATTTTGTTTTAATAACATTCCTTCCATTTTCTTATCATTAGTGGGGTCAAATCGATGTTCAATTTTTGACTGCAAATTCAAGGAGAAGGATGGCAAAATTTTTGTGGAAACGAACACATTCATAAAAGTGGACGTGGTTTCTCATTCAGGAAAGTCCATTTGTTCCAAAAGCAAAAGGGTAAAAGCAAAGGAAATTTCAAAGTCTTTTGAAATTACATTTGTCAAGTCATCAAATGTACGGAGGATTTTTGGATGAAAGTTCGTACTAACGTTCGTTCGCAAACTTTGGGTTTGTAATTTCCTTGAGGGTAGGGATGCATGTGAATGTACAGTATGTGAAGAGCTGTGAAAGTTCTTGCTGCTAAATAAATGCCTTTAATAAATAAATGGTAATAATCAGGGGCGGACTGGCCATTCGGGCACTGCCTGAGGCCCGGGGTCAGTAGGGGGCCCCATGAGATGCCCCTGATACCTTTCATATGCTTTTTTGGGTGTGGTTAGAGTGTTGGCGAGGGCACAGGGGCCCCAAGATTGCCTATTGCCTGTGGGCCCCATGAGTTGTCAGTCCGCCCCTCGTAACTATGTAGCTCTTTTTGGCATGTTATGTATATAATGTATCCAAATGGTAAATTTCCCCGCTCTACAATCTGCTCTTACTCTGGTTTCTATGAGCTCCGTCATAATTCAGAGAGAGGGCACGTCACAATAAAAAGTTATTGAAAAATCAATATTCTAGCAAGCTTTTTGTATCAGTGTGCAGAGTCAGGACAAGGGGTGGGAAGGAGGGGTGATTGCCCTTGGCGCTGTGGGGGGGTTGTGTTCGAAGGTTTGATTTGGAAGGGGGGATTTGTACTAGGAGAGTGGATATCTGTTAAGAAGGGGGGGGTTTGGAGGAGAGGATTTATGCTAATAGGGATGATTGAAGGGATTTGTGCTAGGAGAGTAAACTTGGGGGTGAGAAGTAGTGCTAGGAGAGGGGATTTGGGGGGGGGGTTATGCTGGGAGAGGAGGATTTGGAGGGTGGGGAGAGGATTTATGCTCAGAGGGGAAACTTGAGGGGTAGACGAGTTATGCTAGGAGGGGGGCTTTGGGGAGGGTGAGGATTTGAGCCAGGAGTAGCGATTTGGGGAGGGAGAGGATCTGAGCCAGGAGGGGGGATTTGGGGAGGGAGAGGATCTGAGCCAGGAGTGGGGATTTGGTGAGGAAGAGGATTTGAGCCAGGAGGAGGGATTTGGGGAGGGAGAGGATTTGAGCCAGGAGAAGGGATTTGGGGGAAGGAGAGGATCTGAGCCAGGAGGGGGGATTTGGGGAGGGAGAGGATCTGAGTCGGGGGGGGGGGGATTGGGGAGGGAGAGGATTTGAGCTGGGAGGGGGGATTTGGGGAGGGAGAGGATCTGAGCCAGGAGGGGGGATTTGGGGAGGGAGAGGATCTGAGCCAGGAGGGGGGATTTGGGAAGAAAGAGGATTTGAGCTGGGAGGGGGGATTTGGGAAGGGAGAGGATTTGAGCCGGGAGGGGGGATTTGGGGAGGAAGAGGATTTGAGCCGGGAGGGGGGATTTGGGGAGGAAGAGGATTTGAGCTGGGAGGGGGGATTTGGGAAGGGAGGGGATTTGGGGAGGGAGAGGACTTGTGCCAGGAGGGGGGATTTGGGGAGGGAGAGGACTTGAGCCGGGATGGGGGATTTAGAGAGGGAGAGGATTTGAGCCGGGAGGGGGGCTTTGGGGAGGGAGAGGATTTGTGCCAGGAGGGGGGATTTTGGGAGGGAGAGCTGGGAGGGGGGATTTGGAGAGGGAGAGGATTTGAGCCGGGAGGGGGGATTTGTACTGGAAGAGGGGAAATTTTTGTTTGGGGAGAACTTTGGCTTGCAAAGGGAATTTATTTTTAGGGGTTAAGTGTGAAAATTTATGCTCACTTTTTTTTTTGGGGGGGGGGGGGGGGTGAGTTGCTGACAAATAATAATTCGCCCTGGGTGCTAGATGACCTTGTCCCAACACAGTCTATGTGTTGTTGTGTATATTAGACAAGTTGATATTTTCCTAACTATCCCCTGTTGCTCCGCCATGCTTAATCAGATTCAAGCATTCGTTTCCAACTGTCATTTTCCCCCTACTGGTGGTTTTTCGGGGGGGGGGGGGGCATAGAACAGATCTTCCTCCAGATGAATGATAAATGGAGCAGATTATATGCAGTAAGAGTAACATTAGAGAGAACACTGGAACTGGATCTCATCTTTCATCCCCCCACATCAGTATGAGAAATGGGCCCCTAGTCCATATCTCTACTTCCTGCTGCCGGGGGAGCCTAGAAAATCAAAGTGAGAGGCTAAAGGGCTCCAAGGAGGATAAGAAATGACCCTTCATAAATCAGACTAAAGGAAAGGCGATTGTTTGGTCTACATGTGTACACTTATGGGAAACCTGTACTGGCAGAAATAGGAAGGTTGCCATTGTTGGTTTCCAACTAAAAAAAAATGGCAGTTGCTTGGCTGTTTCTGGCTTTAATGCCAAGTCACTGACCTGGAGCGAGTGGCAGCAGCTTAAATATGAACTTTGGGGGCCCCCTCCCCACAGCTAGGTTTAACTACTGGTTTTGTCTAGGGCAGGGTATTGAAGTAAAATTCATGGAGGTCTGGGTCAGAAAAGTTTGTTCCAGCAGAGGTCCTTCACATCACAGCCCCCCCCTCCTAGATCACATTCCCGTTCTTACATTACCTCAGTCCCCCCTGCATATCACAATCCCCCACCTTTAGATCACAGCCCTCACTTCACATCACAGTTACCCCTTCACAGTAGTCTTCTGAACCCCCCCTTCACATCATGGCTCCTCCCCTTCCCCAACAGTAGAGTCCTCTGCCCTGTACAGATCACCCCTCCCCCACATCAGTGCCCCCCTTCATCCCATCCCCACAGTAGTGTCCTCGTCTCTCCCCTTCACATCACTTCCCCATTCCATCCTTCACAGCCATGTCCTAGCCCATTAGCTCTCCTACTTCCCAGGGACACACAGTAGCATGGAGGGCGGGAGGCACAGCAGCACTGGATGATGGGGGCGGGAGATGCTCGAGCTAACTTTCCATATTAACAAGTTGGTGGTTGGTTTCTAGGACCGCCCTGTGTCCTTGCAACCAATCACCTGTCGGTTAACTTAAAAAGTTAACTTGGGCAGCTCTGGCTCCCACCCTCCGTCCAGCGCTGCTGTGCCTCCCGCCCTCCGCTCTGCTGTGAAAATGACAGTAGGGTGGGGGAAAGAGTCAGCTCCTACGTAGCAACCACTTCCGGTTCTGGATATGGGTCCGCACTGCAGTCCGCCATTTAGTGATTCCTGGTCTAGGAGGCGATAAATAAGATGACATACTTACCCTACTCTCAAACGCTTACCCTACAGCAAAAGGGGGAACCAGCTGCTGGGGGATCGAGGAATACGCTAAGCATACCAGCAAAGCTCTGGAGCTACGCACCACTTACAAACGGTAACATCAACTTTATTGTTCAGCACAAGCACAGACACTCCACCCAGGATTTGCTTTCATACATGTTTTACCCCCTAATGGAGCTTAAATATAGAGCACATGTGCTCTATGATTAAGCCCCACTAGGGGGTGGACAAGCTAGAATCAGGATCCAAGTTGGTGTGTCTGTGCTTGTACTGAACAATAAAGTTGATTTTATCCTTTGGAAGTGGCTCTAGAACTTTGCTGTTGTACTTACCTTCTTCTTCGCTCCCCCAGCAGTTGTGCTCTCCTCTGGAATGTGGTTGGGCCTTGGGGTCCCCTCATACAGTGCAGGACTGTTGGTTTGCACTGTACAATATGGCGTCAACTGGAGCTTTGAGGGATTGGTCACAAGAAGAGAAGGAAGCCTACAGGTGGGAGGAATAAGGTAAGTATAAACCCTCTTCATTATTCCCTAGGCAAAATCAGCAGATAACCATTGCAGTGAAGAGGTGGACCCACCACAATGGTCCTGATCTGCATTCTTCTTCTGGAGCGGGACTCAACACTACTGATGGGATTAGCATGACAGCCAGGAAACTAGTGTTTACAGAAGGAAAATTCAGCAACGGTATCCTATATATTTCTACCAGCAGGAGCGGACTGACCATTTGGAAACTCGGGCACTGCCCAAGGGCTTGGGGTCAGTATGGGGCCCCATGAGATGCCCCTGGTACCTTTTTCATAGGCTTTTTTGAGTTTGGGCAAGGACACAGGGGCCCCATGATCCCCTATTGCCCGGGGGCCCCATGAGTTGTCGGTCCGCCCCTGTCTACCAGTGGAAGTTTCCTTTACAGGACGCTTGGAATGATACTTACAGTTCGGTGACATTCTTCGGGATACCCTTTGGCAGTGACAATAGGTGTTTGTTGCTGCAGCGGACAACGGTGTCCAGGCAGGTACATTCCTGAGGACACAGAGGCTGTGGAGCACAACTCAGCTCCTCCTGACCTGTCCAATAAAACACAATATATAGAGACATTAGGGTGTGTGGAAAAACAGGGCATTCTTAGAAACTCTGAAGTTTTTATTGCTGCCCATTTCCTCCCTATGTACTGTAGACTCACCTTGAGTCCAAAAATAAAGATGTCACCACAACAAGAGGGTGGGTCTCACCTGTTCTGGTGAGAACTGTCTTTTTTCTGGAAATTCACATTTTGTAGAGTTTCTCTAATTTCCTGTTGTGTCTCCAGTGTAATGGGACCCATCTCACTATGACCACCATTGTAATGAGTCCCTTCTCCCACTGACCATCATTGTCATGGGACTGTTCTCCCAGTGACCACCAGTGTAATTAGACCCTTCTCCCTCTGAACACCATTGTCATTGGACCCTTCTCCCAGTAACCACCAGTGTAATCGGACCCTTCTCCCATTGACCACCAGTTCAACGGGTCCCTTCTCCCACTGCCCACCAGTGCAATAGGTTCCTTCTCCCACTGACCACCAGTGCAATGGGTCCCTTCATCCACTGACCACCAATGCAATGGGTTCCTTCTCCTGCCGACCACCAGTGTAATGAGATCCTTCTCCCTATGACCACCATTGTACTGGGTCCCTTCTCCCACTGACCACCATTGTCATGGGACCCTTCTCCCATTGACCATCAGTTCAACGGGTCCCTTCTCCCACTGCCCACCAGTACAATAGGTTCCTTCTCCCACTGACCACCAGTGCGATGGGTCCCTTCCTCCACTGACCACCAATGCAATGGGTTCCTTCTCCCACTGACCACCAGTGTAATGAGACCCTTCTCCCTATGACCACCATTGTAATGGGTCCCTTCTCCCACTGATCACCATTGTCATGGGACCCTTCTCCCAGTGGCCACCAGTTTAATGGGACCCATCTCCCACTGACCACCAGTGCAATGGGTCCCTTCTCCCACTGACCACCAGTACAATGGGTCCCTTCTCCCACTGAACACCAGTGCAATGGGTCCCTTCTCCCACTGAACACCAGTACAATGGGTCCCTTCTCTCACTGACCACCAGTGTAATGAGACCATTCTACCACTGAACACCATTGCATTGGGACCCCTCTGCCACTGACCACCAGTGTAATGGCATCCTTTTATACATTAGGTGTGGGTGGAGCCTCCCTCTAATTTCTTAACTAAGGCACCATCCCAAATGTCAATACCAGTATATGTGCAAACTCTCCCACATAAAAGTAGGGAGAACTGATTACAAAATGGACTTTAAATGTGCCCTAGTTGAAAAATGTACCATTACAAACAAATAAAATACAAAAATCTTTATTGTAATGACTGAAATACATTAAAATATAGGCATGGATCGTGACAAAGCAACTGTACTGTAAAACGCGTCGATCCTCTATGCCTGCATATATGTATTTACTATTTATGTAATGCTGACATGGCTTCTGGTGTACTTTGGTGCATACGTTTTAAATGTATTTCAATTATTGTAATAATGGCACCCTTCTCTCTCTGACCATCACTATAATAGGGCCCCTCTCCCAATGACCACAATTGTAAGGTGGTCCTTCTCCCACTGACTATCAAAATAATGGGACCCTTCTCTCTCTGACCATCACTATAATAGGGCCCCTCTCCCAATGACCACAATTGTAAGGTGGTCCTTTCCCCCACTGACCATCAAAGTGACAGGACCCTTCTCTCCCTGACCATCAATATAATAGGGCCCCTCTCCCAATGACCACAATTGTAAGGTGGTCCTTCTCCCACTGACCATCAAAATAATGGGACCCTTCTCTCCCTGACCATCAATATAATAGGGCCCCTCTCCCAATGACCACAATTGTAAGGTGGTCCTTTCCCCCACTGACCATCAAAGTGACAGGACCCTTCTCTCCCTGACCATCAATATAATAGGGCCCCTCTCCTAATGACCACAATTGTAAGGTGGTCCTTTCCCCCACTGACCACCAAAGTAACGGGACCCTTCTCGCCCTGACCATCAATATAATAGGGCCCCTCTCCCAATGATCACAGTTGTAAGGTGGTCCTTTCTCCCACTGACCACCAAAGTAATGGGACCCTTCTCTCCCTGACCATCAATATAATAGGACCCCTCTTCCAATGACCACAATTGTAAGGTGGTCATTCTCCCACTGACCATCAAAGTAATGACACCCTTCTCTCCCTGACCATCAATATAATAGGGCTCTTCTCCCAATGACCACAGTTGTAAAGTGGTCCTTTCCCCCACTGACCATCAAAGTGACAGGACCCTTCTCTCCCTGACCATCAATATAATTGGGCCCCTCTGCCAATGACCACAATTGTAAGGTGATCCTTCTCCCACTGACCACCAAAGTAACGGGACCCTTCTCTCCCTGACCATCAATATAATAGGGCCCCTCTCCCAATGATCACAGTTGTAAGGTGGTCCCTCTCCCACTGACCCAAGTAAGGGGGGGGGGGGGTACTTCATTGACCACCAAATCTAAGGAAGCTCTTCACTGACCACTGTTGCCTGAGCTGTAGATATAGTAAGTTTTAGCAGGGTTTCTGGGAGAACCAAACATGATTTCAAAAGACCCCTCCATGCTAAAAAAATTTTTGAGAAAGGCTGTTTCCAGGTAAGGTGGGTAACTTACCTGGGCCTAACAGCACTGTCATATGGAGAGTCCATAGCCCTGCGTAAGCTTCAGCTCCCATAGGTCATAGCTTACACAGTACCCTCCTTCCAGCGACTGAACAGCAGGGTAGTTAAAGGAAGATAAATCAATGCATACATGAAGGATTACACATAACTGATCCTGTTGCCTTGCATAGAAGCACGGAGATTTACTTTAAGAGTTAGGTTTTTCAAGAATTAAAAGATACTTTCATTGGGCAAAGTATAACAGGGTGTAGACCTCTTTGGATCCTGTCCTCCCACCCAGATGTTCCCAAGAAGCACTTTATGCCCATCATTCCTATTCACCAGCTAGAATACAAGGCCCATGGGGAGAAGCTGAGGGGTGGACTAGACTTGAGAGGAGGAGAAGGATAAGGCTTTTGTCTGTGGGTGCTGTCAACAGTGCCACCATGTACTGGAGACATTTTGGAGCTCTTACCCATGGGGGTAGTGAGGGTATACTCCCTACCAAAAGAAATAGACAGTCTGGTCCACCCCTAAAGGCGATCAGAAATAGAAGGGTCTGGAGTTCAGGAAAAAACGTTCTCCAGCAGACTTGAGGCATTATGGAAATGTAAAGAGGTGCCAGCTCATCTCATTCTTATGGGAAACCTTGGGCCATTGAATGGACAAGAAAAACTATGGAAGGTAATACAAAGCAGCCAATATAATTGACAACCAACCTTCTTCACATCTGAAGTCAGGGAAGGCCACATCCTGCAGCGGGATCTGGCGTAGGAAGTCCGGGTTCTGGCAGCGAGGGTTTCCCGTTACTATCTTCCTCCTTCTCAGCCAATCCCCGAGCCAGGCCAGCTGGCAGTTGCAGTTGAAAGGATTGGCCAGCAAGTTTCTGTCAAGATATAGAAGCACTGCATTAATGTAGTACTGGGAATTAATCATTTCTTCATCCACCTCTGAAAAAAAACAATCTTTAATGAAAGATTTTTAATTAACATCTATCTTATTCTAAAATTACCACAATTAAATTCAATTACGTGTTCATAATTAAAATTCATTGTGAGATCCAGTTTCTGCAATTTAACTGTGTGGATAAGGCTTAACACATATCTTTAGGTCTTTCAATATGCACTGATTCTCTCCTGAGGCTGCTGTTAGGTGCGGGTTGCTGACTGGCAGTTAATTGGAGATGGGGGGGTTGTCTGCATACGTAGACTTTCTCCCTTCATACATTTGACTCAAAAAAGAAAGCATGTGAACTACACATGGCCAAGCAGATTTTTCCATTTTTTGTAAAATGCAAGAATTAAAGTTCTATATGTATCCCAGTGCAACTATTCCAACCAATGCATAGAAAAAGCCTAAAAAACGAATCTACTGCAGGTGAAAGGAACTTGATTTGCAGAAGACATGAGCTCAAAAGAAACATTCTGGGCTGACATAACTACCACTTTAGTACCAAAGATGCAGTCCCAAATCTGGGGTGCCACCAAATCTTGCTTTCCGATTGTTCAAGCTCTGGAACAGCTTTCCTTTGTTAAACCCTAAGGTTCCTCCAGAGGGTTCTAGGGTTGCCCTGTGCAATGAGCAATTTCTTCTTCTCAGATATCAATGTCACCAATGATCTTTTAACTATCTATAAAGGAGGGTATTCATCCCAATGAAGCAGCATTGTCCTTATTGACCATTAAGCTACTGTACCATAAGCTGTAGATATAATGATCAGTAGGATTTCCCCAAGACCAGAAAGTAACTTCAAGAGTTCCTCCATGTAAAAAACATTGAGAAAGTTTGCTCTAGAACAGCCTTTCTCAACCGTTTTTCTTCACCAGATGAACCTTTAAAATGATTCTCATTTTAGAGTTCTGTAAGTATCCCAGTGCACCATTTCTATTATTCCAGCCAATACATAGAGAAAACCTTAAAAAGCTCATGTGTACTGCTACTGGATGTCTACTGCTAGAGAAAGTAATTTGGTTTGCCATAACATGAGTTCTAACAAAACAAATAGTTAGGGTTTTCTGGGATGATTTAAATACCACTCTAGTACCAAAGATGTGGCCCCAAATCTGGAGTACCACTAAATCTTTCTCCAAGAATGTTCAGGCTCTAGAACAGCTTTTCTCAACCAGGGTCCCGAGAATCCTAGGGTTCCTCCAGAGGTTTCTAGGGTTTCCTTGAGCAATGAGCAATTTCTGCCGCTCAGACACCAATGATCTTTTTAATGACTATAGATGTATGGAGCATTGAGAGAAATTGTACCCCATCGTTGGTATCATTGGGAGGAATTGTGCCCCATCATTGGTGTCAGTGGGGGGGAATTATGCACCACTGTTGGTATCAGTGGATGAAATAATGCCCCAAGGGCCAATTAATAGCAAGAAAATGGCCACATCTGGCCCTCGGGCCACAGTTTGGAGACCACTGTCCTAGAGGGAAATAGACTGTTCTTTTTGCAAAGGAATTTTTACTTTGCAAGGGGAGTACCACTAAATCGTGCTCCAAGAATGTTCAGGCTCTAGAACAGCTTTTCTCAACCAGGGTCCCGAGAATATTTAGGGTTCCCCCAGAGGTTTCTAGGGTTTCCTTGAGCAATGAGCAATTTCTGCCTCTCAGACACCAATGATCTTTTTAATGACTATAGATGTATGGAGCATTGAGAGAAATTGTGCCCCATCGCTGATATCATTGGGAGGAATTGTGCCCCATCATTGGTGTCAGTGGGGGGAATTATGCACCACTGTTGGTATCAGTGGATGAAATAATGCCCCAAGGGCCAATTAAAAGCAACCAAACGGCCACATCTGGCCCTCGGGCCACAGTTTGGAGACCACTGTCCTAGAGGGAAATAGACTGTTCATTTTGCAAAGGAATTTTTACTTTGCAAGGGGAGTACCACGAAATCGTGCTCCAAGAACGTTCAGGCTCTAGAACAGCTTTTCTCAACCAGGGTCCCGAGAATATTTAGGGTTCCTCCAGAGGTTTCTAGGGTTTCATGAGCAATGAGCAATTTCTGCCTCTCAGACACCAATGATCTTTTTAATGACTATAGATGTATGGAGCATTGTTCTCATTGACCATTAAGCTACTGTACCATGAACTGTAGGTATTACTATTACCAGGAGTTCCCCAAGACCATGTGAGAACAGCCTTTCTCAACAAAAAGTTAGAGCGTTCTGGGTTGACATAAATACCACTTTAGTAACAAGGATGGGATCAAAAATCTGGAGTACCACAAAATCTTGCTCTCTGAATGTTTAGGCTCTGGAACGGCTTTTCTCGACTAGGGTCCCAGGAAACCCTAGGGGTCCTCCAGAGGTTGCTAAGGGTTCCTTGAGCAATGAGCAATTTCTGCCTCTTAGGTAAGCAACCACTGACACCACTGAAACTATTTAGCTATCTCTAAGGAGGGTATTCTTCCCAATGACTACAAACGTAAGAAGCATTTCTCTGTAGATATAACTATTAGCAGGAGTTCTGGGAGACCAGACAGTGATTTCAAGGATTCCTCCATGTTAAAAGCATTGAGAAAGTTTGCTCTGGAACAGCCTTTCTCAACAAAAAGTTAGAGTGTTCTGGGCTGACATAAATACCACTTTAGTAACAAAGATGTGATCCCAAATCTGGAGTGCCACTAAATCTTGCTCTCCAAATGTTCAGGACCTGGAACAGCGTTTCTCAACCAGGGTCTCATGGAAACCTAGGGTTCCTCCAGAGGTTGATAGGGGATCCTTAAACAATGAGCAATTTCTGCCTCTCAGACAGACAATCTTCTCAATGAGTATTTTTCCTATTGACCGTTAAGCTACTGTACCATGAGCTGTAAATATAACTGTTACCAGGAGTTCCCCAAGATCAGAAAGTGATTTAAAGGGTTCCTCCATGTTAACAGCATTGAGAATGTTTGCTCTAGAAGAGCCTTTCTCAACAAAAAGTTAGAGTGTTCTGGGCTGACATAAATACCACTTTAGTAACAAAGATGTGATCCCAAATCTGGAGTGCCACTAAATCTTGCTCTCCAAATGTTCAGGACCTGGAACAGTGTTTCTCAACCAGGGTCTCATGGAAACCTAGGGTTCCTCCAGAGGTTGATAGGGGATCCTTAAACAATGAGCAATTTCTGCCTCTCAGACAGACAATCTTCTCAATGAGTATTTTTACTATTGACCGTTAAGCTACTGTACCATGAGCTGTAAATATAACTGTTACCAGGAGTTCCCCAAGATCAAAAAGTGATTTCAAGGGTTCCTCCATGTTAACAGCATTGAGAAAGTTTGCTCTAGAAGAGCCTTTCTCAACAAAAAGTTAGAGTGTTCTGGGCTGACATAAATACCACTTTAGTAACAAAGATGTGATCCCAAATCTGGAGTGCCACTAAATCTTGCTCTCCAAATGTTCAGGACCTGGAACAGTGTTTCTCAACCAGGGACTCATGGAAACCTAGGGTTCCTCCAGAGGTTGATAGGGGATCCTTAAGCAATGAGCAATTTCTGCCTCTCAGACAATCTTCTCAATGAATATTTTTACTATTGACCGTTAAGCTACTGTACCATGAGCTGTAAATATAACTGTTACCAGGAGTTCCCCAAGATCAGAAAGTGATTTCAAGGGTTCCTCCATGTTAACAGCATTGAGAAAGTTTGCTCTTGAAGAGCCTTTCTCAACCTTTTTGCAGCAGAAGAACCCCTAGAATAATTCTCAGGTCTCAAGGAAAAATTTATTAAAACCAATTTATCGGGCAGTCATGAGGGAAAAAGCCCCTTACATTGGTGAATGCCAACAAACAGGTAAAATGATAAATCTGTCATGTAACTATACACAGTAACAACCTGCGCTAGGAGCAACGTGAATGGTAAAGGAGCAGCTGACAAGAACGTTGGAGACAAACAATTAATAATGAATAACAAGATGCAGCGCTAATTACCAAATAGTCAATATGCTAAGGGAAATATATATTCCCAAGAACAATAACTGGAATGTCAAAAAAAAAAGTGCAAGTATTATAAAATGCAGTTCTCAGAATAAGTCCATATGGTGCAGCTGGAAGTCCCAAAATCCATGAGTCGAAAGAGGTAGAAGTGCTTGAGAAAGAAGGAATCCTCCACCATCGACCAGCACACATAGCCTCTTGCTGGAAAGAATGACTGCAAATCAAGCGGCCAAAAAGCGTGTATGATATATTTTGGTGGCTGAGGATCCCAACAGATCTCTTCACCGTTTTCCTTTCTGCTACAGCTTACTCCAAGGCGTAAAGCCAAATGGATGACCTAATAATCCCAGATGTATATTGTAAGAACTAACATAAAGGGAAGAGCTATTACAGCACACAACCACTCGCTTTCTTCTTCTTTAAGGGCCTTTTAGCCCAATTTTATTTAAAGGAAAGTTCTGTACAATATGTTTCCACCATCAATACAAATTAAACAAATATTCAGCCTCCTGGCTCTCTCAGGTATACAGCTAGCAGCCCCTTCATGCTCTGGCTCCAACCTCTCCTAGGTTGAGTCCTCCTGACTCCTGGGCAATGACCTTCTGTCTGCCGGGGTGGAGCCTAGAACCATGGTTTGGCCTCTAGAAAAAGTCCTGCACGTACCTGTGCAATTATTGTGCTGGGGGTTCTGAAAACATGGACCCAGGATTGGAGATTTCATCCCTCCCAATTCACTTTGAAGATTCACTTCCCAAGATTTCTCCAGGCCCCAAGTCCCAAAACGGGCTTTACGAACCAACGAGGAAACTGACAAACCAGTTTCCTCTGCATTAAGTAAACCGCATGGAGCCCCTCAACCTGTAGAGTTGAGAATCCTGGGTTATAGCCTTGATTTAGACCGTGGCAGGATACCGCACTGCCACAATATATACAAAGAAGAGCAGTACCATTCATAGTGTAGTAATTTTGAAAAACCAGAATTTAATAAAAGCATTGCACTTACAAAACAGCGAACAGTGTTCAGCATATGAGATATCAACAGGTGTTTCCAACCCACAAGATGGCCGCGATCCGCGATGCAATGATGTCATACGCCGTTGCTCCACCCAAAAAAAGACGTCATTATGGGCGTTGCCAAAGGCGTTCATAGTGCATTATATATTGGGTGGAGCTACGGCGTATTCTGAGAACTGCATCTTATAATACTTGCACTTTATTTTTTGACATTCAAGTTATTGTTCTAGGGATTATATTGTCCCTTAGCATACTGAATATTTGGTAACTAGCGATAATTCTGTCATACTGATGGTTTTGCCAAATAGCATTTCATTGGAACTATGCAGGCACCATCAAATGGGATATCAATCAGCTACAGCTCAAGGAATCCCCAGCAACTTCGGGAAGAACCAGGGGCGGACTGACAACTCATGGGGCCCCCAGGCAATAGGGGATCATGGGGCCTCTGTGTCCTCGCCAACACTCAAACCACACCCAAAAAAGCCTATGAAAAGGTACCAGGGGCATCTCATGGGGCCCCCTACTGACCCTGAGCCCTCGGGCAGTGCCCCAGCACCCGAAATGGTCAGTCCGCCCCTGGGAGGAACCCTGGTTGAGAATGGCTACATTACAAACTAATTATAAACTATTGTACTACTAGCATTGGGTGCCCACCCCCCTTGTATATATTGTCCCAGCTAGATAGCCAATGAATCACTTTCACTTGGAAGTCAACTGAGGAAACTGGTTGTGTTTAACCCTTCACTCTTTGGATGTGTGTAATATGTCCAAAGAGCTAATCTAGTTAAAGCCCACCTGTGCCCAGATTATAGATATTAACATATTTATATAATTGTAACTAGCAGTAGAACAGCTTTAAAACAAGTCATCCCTGACCTCAGTAGCTGCATGTACTGTGAATTCATCACATCAAACTCTAAGTGTGGGTCTACGTAGAAGCTGTGCTTTCAGTGTTTCGGCTGAGAACTTTTATACATTTTTCCACAATGCTTGGACCTACGTAAGTGAATGGGGGCATGTTTAAAAGTGCTTTTATTGCTTGTTCAGAGAGACAATTGACTGTGAATAACAGGTTCACTTTGATAGTGTTCTGTGTGCCAAAGACTGTAGCAGGCTCTGCAGTTTGCCTGATGATACATATTGTCAGATCTCAAAAATGGCCCCCATGGAAGTTAATGTTCATATGGCTATAAAAACATGGCAAACAAAAGCATCCTTCAAAGAACACTCAATGGACTAATCTGTGAGAACTCTATGTATGGGGTCTATGTTGCCTACTTAGCTAATCCTATTCCTAACCGGTTGCTCTTTCCTTCTTACCTCCAACTAATGTCTACTTACAGCGTGGAGAGAGACTGCAGTGTGTCAAAGGCTCCTGGAGTGATTGTGCTGATCTGATTGTCGTACAGGGACAAGAGGCGAACGTTCCTGAGGCCGGTGAAGCTATCATTGTGCACACAGCTGACCCGGTTATTTCTGAGCATCCTGTGAAGCAGAAATCACAAGCACAGCAATGAGCTTCATTTTGTGAATGACCTGGATTGTAAATTGAATTGAGAGCGACATGCTGCCTTAACCAGAAACAAATTAGCCATTTGCTTCTAATGTTCATTCATGTGCAGTCCTGCCGTGCAGGCTCGCAGTTTAACACACAACTGTCCAGTAATGTCTAGTAGTGGTTAGTCACATTCAACTTGACTTGTTCTGTAATGTTAAAAACATTTATCCAAGCCACTTTTTATTGTTCTGTAATGTTGAAGACGTTTCATAGCTTATCCGAGCCACTTCTTCAGTTCTATTGAAGAAGTGGTTTGGACAGTTGGAACTGAATAAGTTGTTAGGAAAATTAGTTCTAATGGTACAAGCCACTTAGAAATGAAGAAGTGGCTTGAGTAAGCTATTAAATGTCTTCACCAATACAAAACAATAGGAAGTGGCTTGGACATTTGCAACCAAAAAAGTGGCTTGGAAAATTAGAACTGAAGAAGTGGCCTGGACAATTGGAACTGAATAGATTGCTTGGCTAAGCTATTTAGTGCCTTCAACATGACAGAACAAGAGAAAGTGGCCTGGACAATCAGAATCAAAGAAGTGGGCGGGACAATCAGAACTGAAGAAGTGGCCTGGACAAACAGAATCAAACAAGTGGGCGGGACAATCAGAACTGAAGAAGTGGCCTGGACAAACAGAATCAAAGAAGTGGGCGGGACAATCAGAACTGAAGAAGTGGCCTGGACAAAGAGAATCAAAGAAGTGGGCGGGACAATCAGAACTGAAGAAGTGGCCTGGACAAAGAGAATCAAAGAAGTTGGCGGGACAATCAGAACTGAAGAAGTGGCCTGGACAATTAGAATCAAAGAAGTGGGCGGGACAATCAGTACTGAAGAAGTGGCCTGGACAATTTGAATCAAAGAAGTGGATGGGACAATCAGAACTGAAGAAGTGGCCTGGACAATTTGAATCAAAGAAGTGGATGGGACAATCAGAACTGAAGAAGTGGCCTGGACAATTAGAACTGAATAGATTGCTTGGATATGCTAGTTAGTGCCTTCAAAATTACAGAACAAGAAAAAGTGGCCTGGACAATCAGAATCAAAGAAGTGGGCGGGACAATCAGAACTGAAGAAGTGGCCTGGACAATTTGAATCAAAGAAGTGGCCTGGACAATTAGAACTGAAGAAGTGGCCTGGACAATTGGAACTGAATAGATTGCTTGGATAAGCTAGTTAGTGCCTTCAACATTACAGAACAAGAGAAAGTGGCCTGGACAAACAGAATCAAAGAAGTGGGCGGGACAATCAGAACTGAGGAAGTGGCCTGGACAATCAGAATCAAAGAAGTGGATGGGACAATCGGAACTGAAGAAGTGGCCTGGACAAACAGAATCAAAGAAGTGGATGGGACAATCGGAACTGAAGAAGTGGCCTGGACAATTAGGACTGAATAGATTTCTTGAATAAGCTAGTTAGTGTCTTCAACATTACAGAACAAAAGATAGTGGCCTGGACAAATAGAATCAAAGACGTGGACGGGACAATCAGAACTGAAGAAGTGGCCTTTTTTCAGTCAAGGCACCCTTTAAAATGATGCACAATCTCAAGGTACGCCATTCTGAAATGTAAAAAACAAAACTAATAGTTTTACATAATGCAGAAATATCCACACATGTAGGACACCCAACGTTAGAGGTGATTTATTCCTACACAACACACCTTTGCACACTGATACTGTCTAGTATTCCAGTGTTTCTCTTCTCCCTCAGTTTCTCACTCACACAGAGCTAATGTCACCCCAGTGCTAATGGAAAGGGGCCAGGGTGGGGCAAACAAGGATGCTATGTTGGTGTCCAACATCTTCCTTATCAACTAATGACATCATTGGCGGTAAGGATGCCGGCAGCTAGAAGCGCACAATGAAAACCTGTGGCTTTGTGTAAATAAAAGGCAGGCTTGATCTATCCACTGGCTTGTATCCAATTTTAGGTGTTTTTCCAAGGCACCCCTGAGGAAACCTAAAGGCACCTCAAGATGCATGGGCACCCTGGTTGCAAAAGGCTGGCCTGGACAGATGTACTGGACAATTAGAACTGAAGAAATAGCTTGGATAAGCTAGGAAGCGCCTTCGACATTACAGAACAAGAGGAAGTGGCCTGGACAAATAGAATCAAAGAAGTGGACGGGACAATCAGAAATGAAGAATATGCCCAGACAATTAGAACTGATGAAATTGCTTGGATAGGCTATGAAACACCCTCAATATTACAGAACAGAAAGAAGTGACCTGGGCAAATAGAACTGAAGAACTGGCTTGGACAATTAGAACCGAAGAAGTGGCCTGGGCAATCAGAACCAAACTGGTCTGGACAATCAAAACTGAAAAAGTGGCTTGGGCAATTAGAAACAAAGCAGTGGCATCGACAATTAGAACTGAATAAATTGCTTTGATAAGCAAGGAAGTACCTTCAACATTTCAGAACAAGAGGAAGTGACTTGAACAGATAGAATTGAAGAACTGACCTGGACAATTAGAACTGAAGAAATTGCTTATATAAGCTACGAAGTGCCTTCAACATTACAGAACAAGAGGAAGTTGCCTGGATAAATAGAACTGAAGAAGTGGCTTGGACAATCAGAACAATAAGAAGTGCCTTCAACATTACAAAACAAGAGGAATTGGCCTAAACAAACAGAATTGAAGAGGTGGCCCGGGCAAACAGAACTGAAAAAGTATTCTGGACAGGTAGAACTGAAGAAATAGCTTGCATAAACTAGGAAGTGCCTTCAACATTACAGAACAAGAGGAAGTGGCCTGAACAAATAGAACTGAAGAAGTGGCTTGGACAATTAGATCCAAAGAATTAGCCTGGGCAATGAGCAATAAAAAAGTGGCCTGGACAATTAGAACTGCATAGAACTGCAGAAGTTGCTTAGATAAGCTAGGAAGTGCCTTCAACATTCCAGAACAAGAGGAAATGGCCTGAACAATGGAGTTGTTAAAGTGGCCTGGACAATTAGAACTGAAGAAATTGCTTGGATAAGCTATGAATTGCCTCTCAACATTACAGAACAAGAGGAAGTTGACTGGATAAATAGAGCTGAAGAAGTGGCTTGGACAATGAGAAGTGAAGAATAGGCTTGGACAATCATAACTGAAGAAGTGGCCTGGACAATCAGAACAATAAGAAGTGGCTTGGACAATTAGAAGTGAAGAATAGGCTTGGACAATCATAACTGAAGAAGTGGCCCGGATAATTAGAGCTGAAGATTTTGCTTAGATAAGCTTCAAAATTTCTTCAACATTACAGAACAAGCGGAGGTGCTCTAGACAACAAGAACTGAAGAATTGGAGAATTAAAACTGCAGAAGTGACCTGGACAAGTTACAAAACATCTTCAACGCTACAGAACAAGTAAAGCTGAACATGACTAATTACTACTAGAAATACCATGACCTGGAAAAATAAGAACCTTCACAGGCATATGTTCAGTAATGTATACATGCTAAATATAAGCAGCAGAATACAATTTTCCATCTATAGCATGACCTTCCACGTTTATATTCCATTATGTACAAAACTGGAACTTCTTTATAAGGTCTTGTGTTGATGGTCTTTGGAATTGTGTCGATGGTTTCAGCTTGACATCAGTTTGAGATCATTCAGAATTCATTGACAGGTGCATTTGACCTGCAGTTGATGTCCTGCAGACCTGCAGTTGACCTTCTGGTTATGCAACCCCAATAGACTTGTATGAAAATGGAAAACCCACTTGACTACTGTCAACAAAGGCCCTTAATATTTATAATGAACAAATCATTTTTCTCTACTCACAGCGTCCTCAGCCCTTCCAGACCGCGGAACATGGCACTACGCACTGACTCCAGGTGATTGGCTGTCAGGTGTAATTCGCTCACTGACGCTGCCCCTTCAAATGCTCCATCTTCAATTTCGGAGATCTTGTTGTTGCTCAGGTTGCTGGAAGACACATTTATACAAATGGTAGAATTAAAGGAGGTCTATACTCAGGCAACCCCATGTAGCTGTGGTGAATCTATTTTTTAAGTATCTCCTGTCTGGCATTTGTGAAAAAATATTAGTAGAGAGAATTAGTAAGCTGCTGTGAGCTTTCAATATATAACCATTCTTTCTTTCGCAAGTATTTTATTAAATGAGATAAAAAGTAACATTAGACATATCAGATGACTAAATAAATGAGGTCTCACATATATTGCATTACTCTGGTTACAGGAGAGCAAAAGAATATACAGAGATAAAACAGAATCCACAGATATATTGGTAATAAAAAGATTACAGGAAGTCTAAGGGGGTCGCTTGTGCCCATCCCCCGCATCCAGATCCCACTGATGTATGAGACTTAGAAATAGGCAATATAGCCATTTTGTTGCATAAAATCATCCGAAATACCTTATACATACCAGAATTATGGCTATGAGGGTCTTTATCTTTTTAAAGGAAAACTGTCACTCTGTCTTTCCCTACCGTAGCAGTGGAAAGGCTCACACACTTTGCAACAGGGAAATGCTTACTCCTAGAAGTGAGACTAGGGGTGGGCGTCCAATGGATGCAGCTTCCGGGAAACTAGCCAGCATGGGAATGGAAACAAAGCGGGGAGTATTTCAGCCAGACTTCAGAGGGAAAGAACTTGGTCTACATGTGTGGCATCTACAATAATTAATATCTGATAAGTTTGAAGGTTTCCCTGGCGACCTGGATGGTACTACCCAAGGTAGGGCATGCTCTGAGCTCAGTGCAGGTGTAAAGTTGAGGAAAGCCAAGGCAAACCTATGGCTAGGTTATTAGAATCATCCAACTCCATACATACCCAGTGTTTAGCAGCCCAGTTACAGCAGTCTGCTATTCTGGCTACAGGGGATGCTTGACAGTATGGAGTATTCAGTAGGCCCATGCCTCCCCTCAGTTTAGAAAAATATAGAAGATGCATCTTTAACCTGGGTATTTTATCAGTTATCAATATTTAAAATCTGATTAATTTATATGAACCTAATGGGGTCCCTAGTCTGCATGGTCACTTTATTGGAAAAGGTTATCCTTTAAAGGGGGAACCTCACTACCCCCTCCCTTCTATTTTTACCCCCTCTTGTACCTCTATAGCAGGGTTTTGCACAGAAAACATATACATCCAGCTATCCAGTATTGTTCTTTAGGGATCTGCTCCTCAACACCAAGATCTGAGCTGCCATCTTCTTCTGACATCATCGGGGAGGGGGGTTTTGGTCTTTTGTAATTGTCCTAGTTCCTGCAGCTGCCCCCTGAAGCGGCTGGCTTTAAAAACACTAAGAGACAGCCTCCCAAATTATGCAATTCCGAGCATGTGCAGAAGAGTACCCCGCACCCTCCTGTGATGGATGATGTGTGCATCCCATGAGCCTGCGAGCAATGTACGAAGAGAATGCAGGAAGTGTTGGAAGGCGGCCCCCAAAAAAATACCCAAGTAAGTAATAAAAAATATCTAAATGGTACAGAGGAAAGAGAAAGTGGTTGGGTAGGGTGAAGGTCTATTTAATGCACCTATAAACTGCATATATCCATATATCTTGGAAGTATAACTTATGTAGCACCCTCCTACTTAGGCTGCTAGGCAAATTTAGTTTTTGGCTCCTTCAGTAATCAAGGAAGCAGGAGATTGTTTTGGCTGATCTGTTCAGGGTTTCACAGGCTGGGAGTTTGATTGCTTCCGTCTGCCTCTAGAAGAAGTTTCTAGTGCTTAGGGAGGTAGAATTCAAATGGCCAGCCTGAATATTGATCAGGTCTAGCCAATCTTTGGGGAGCTGCACCCAGATGGTGGTTGGGCAACTGATAAATAGTCTGGAGCCCTGAAAAGATTTCCCCCAGCAAGTAGAATTCCAAGCCTCAGGAGGCTATTGCCCCTGAGGCAGCCTATGGATTGTGTCCCCCAGAATTGATTCCTGATGACTGTGAGCTTTTGTGATATAAATGACAGAGGTGGCTTGGTCTGAGACTGTTCTCAGAGGGTTCCAGATACTGGACATTCACAGCAGTGTCCAGGACCTTGAGCTTAGAGAAGAGTGTCCTCCTGTACTGTGCAGTGTTCCTGAGATTGTACTGGATATCAATAGCTGTGCAGTGGTGCAGGGTAGCCACAGACCTCATGGTTTTGGATTGTCCAATATTCACAGTTCCTCAAGGAGAAGATTGTTCTCCCTCTGCTGGTTGCTAATCTTTTTGACGTATCCCATGTATTGTTTGGGAAAGAACCAGGTAATAACTGAGGTAGTGGTACACTTACATCTTCTTGAGGTGTGGAAGTTTCTTGAAGAGACCAGTGGTTTCCAGATTTGAGATCTCATTATTGTTCAGACGCCTAGGTCAGAATACAAAATACTGTGTTATCCAATAGTACATTAGGAGATAAAAGCATGAATAAATAAATACAGGGCTGGCTCCCTCCCCTCCATTTTAAAATACTCGGAAGCTTGAGAGACAATTATCACCTGTTTTTCCCAGTGGAGAGTAGACAATATGGAGACATCAACAATAACTTTTCCCTTCTACATAATGCAGAAAGGCACACCAGCTTCCATACAGCAATCAACTACAGTTTCTCCATAGGATTTCAGTTTTCTTTGGGTTTCTATGACACGTGTAGAGGGAATGTGGTCACACACCCAAGAACCAAGACTGAAATCTATGCTTGAGTGGATGTACAATGCAACCCACAGGAGTTGAGTATTCTTCAGATCTCTATGACAACATGTGTACAGGAAATGTGGTCAAACACCCAGGAACCTGAAATCTCTGTTTGAGTGAACGTATGATGCAACCCACAGGAGTTGAGTTTTCTTTGGGTTTCTATGACACATGTAGAAGAAATTATTATACAAGATTTACCGTATTTTTCGCACCATAAGACGCACTTTTTTCCCCCCAAAAAAGGGGGGAAAATGTCAGTGCGTCTTATGGAGCGAATATGGAGCGGCCGGTCCGGTATTTCCACTGCCGCCGTGTCAGAATACCGGGCCGGCCGCTCAGCTCTACAGCGGGACCTTCTAGAGATGACTGCTGACCTTTGGGGAGGGGGGGGGGAGCGGGTACCTGAATTTGACAGATACCCGCTCCCACTTCCGTGGAGTTGTTCTTTCATCTTACCCGTTCCTCTATCCAGCGGCGCGGTCTTCCCGGCTTCTGTAGTGTGGGCATGACAGCCGGGTGCCAAGTGCGCATGCGCAGGAAGCGGTGCTTTTTGTGAATGGTAAGGCGGCACCTGGGACACATGACAGATCCCAGAAGCCGCCGGACCAATCACAAAGCGCAAGTGCTTCTCGCTCATGCGCACTGGGCACCCGGCTGTCATGCCGAGCGCCATTACAGAAGCCGGGAAGACAGCGCGCCGCTGGATAGAGGAACAGGTAAGATGAAAGAACAACTCCGCGGAAGTGGGAGAGGGTATCTGTCAAATTCAGGTACCTCCCCCTCCTCCCCAAAGGTCAGCAGTCATCCCCTGTACTATCCACAGTCTCTGGTCATCCCTGTGCTGTCCGCAGTCTCTGGTCATCCCTGTGCTGTCCGCAGTCTCTGGTCATCCCTGTGCTCTCCGCAGTCTCTGGTCATCCCTGTGCTCTCCGCAGTCTCTGGTCATCCCTGTACTGTGTCCGCAGTCTCTGGTCATCTCCTGTACTGTGTCCGCAGTCTCTGGTCATCTCCTGTACTGTGTCCGCAGTCTCTGGTCATCCCTGTACTGTGTCCGCAGTCTCTGGTCATCCCCTGCACTGTGTCCGCAGTCTCTGGTCATCTGTCTCTGGTCATCTCCTGTACTATGTCTGCAGTCTCCGGTCATCTCCTGTACTATGTCTGCAGTCTCCGGTCATCTCCTGTACTGTGTCCGCAGTCTCTGGTCATCTCCTGTACTATGTCCGCAGTCTCTGGTCATCTCCTGTACTGTGTCCGCAGTCTCTGGTCATCTCCTGTACTGTGTCCGCAGTCCATTAGTTCAGAATTTTTTTTTCCTGTTTTCTGCCTCTAAAACCTAGGTGCGTCTTATGGAGCGAAAAATACGGTATATAGCGCCAACAGTTTGCGCAGTGCTTTACAATGTGAGGGCAAACAGTACAGTTACAATACAATTCAATACAGGAGGAATCAGAAGGCCCTGCTTGTCAGAGCTTACAATCTAAAATATGGTTAAACACCCAAGAACAAAAACTGAAATCTCTGCTTGAGTGGATGGACAATGCAACCCATAGAAGTTGAGTTTTCTTTGGGTATGACATGTGTAAAGGATATGTGGTCCCACACCCAAGAACCAAGACTGAAATCTCTGCTTAACTGGATGTACGATGGAACCGATAGGAGTTGAGTTTTCTATAACGTGTCAAAGGAAATGTGGTCACACATCCGAGAACCAAGACTGAAATCTCTGCTTGACTGGATGTACGATGCAACCGACAGGAGTTGAGTTTTCTATAACGTGTCAAAGGAAATGTGGTCCCACACCCAAGAACCAAGACTGACTGGCTGGGCCAGACCGCAGAGAGTGGAGGAGTGAGGAGGAATTGCTGAAGTCTGACACCACTGACAAGCAGGACTGATAATACTGCGAGCAGACGGACCCGAGTGCTGTCATCACACAGGGGCCCCTCTGTAGAAAGACTATCCTGACCGAGGCCACGGATCGGGTGAGAGAGCTCTATACTCAAATCACTTAAGTTGCAAATGACATTGCTAAGTTCAGATACTTTCTTCTCAGTTCAGCATCCTTTGTTTCACCAGTTATTGCGTTAAGGCCTAGATAGGCAGGCCAATTCAACCTTGTGACCTACTAATTATTACACTCTCAACAAAACACAGGATTCTGTGTTATGCACACTGCAGATCAAGTTACATTAGTGCATTACATTATTACTTCAGTTTGCCACCCCTTTAAAAAGGAATTGACCCCTTCTAAAGTTTGCTTCCGACCTTTCCTTAATCCCAGCTTAATCTCAGATTTCACTCTGTGTGTGCTAAATAAATGCTATTCAAATTCAACATCATTTAAACGAGAAGTTCACTTTCCTTTGTGTTCACTCCCTATTAAAGGAAGTCCTACCTTTGCCTCAAGCAGGATTTAAATTCTCATGCGCACCAACTAGGGCCCTATCGAGCGCGCAGAAGATTGGAAACATCAGTTTAAAGGGACATTGACATATCCTCTTTTCTTTTCCTTCGCAGCCCTCATGCACACTTGACGTTTTAATAACGTTGGTAACATTAGCTGTGTAAATGTAAAGTTTTTTTTACCGCGTTTTGCCACGTTTTTCAGCATTAGAGCATTTTTGCAGCTAAAAAAAACTCCTCTAGAAGCCCACTAGTTTTGTTTTTTTTTCTGCCAAAAAATGTCCCAGCCAAAAAACGTTGATTACAGCCTATGTGTGCATGGACACATAGAATAACATGCAGGGGAGTTTATTGACTGTAGAAAAAAATGTCAAACGCCAAAAACTGCAGCTGTAAACAGGTCAAGTGTCCACAAGGGCTCAGAGTTAAACCCAGCTACCAGTAACTAAGAGGCCAAACGTGAGTTAGTCTGGCCATTTGATAGCTTCCTTTCAGCTCACTTGGGAAGGAACATCTCAGAGCCATGGCTACTGTTTAAATTCTGATTTGCAGGACATCTAAAATTGATTGGAGCTGTGTTGTGTTGCAACTCTTCCTAGACTCTTAGAATGTTAGCCATTATTCTATGCACATATCTTCTTCAAAACTGTGTGTAAGTCTACTTTATGGTTGCCACCAGGGGTTTCTCCTGGTTAAAGGCCTAAGGTGGTGTCAGCAGGGGGTTGGACTTCCAAGGCAGGCTCAGGAGATACAGGGAAACCATAAAATACTCAGCGGTCCTCAAGGTGGGTAGTATTAAAACTATGGGCACTTTTAGCGACTGTAAAATTTAAAAAACAGTGGGATTGATTTACTAAAGGCAGATAGACTGTGCACTTGGCAAGTGCAGTTGCTCCAGAGCTTAGTAAATGAGGGGAGGCTCTGCTAACTTCCACCATCCATTGTTTATCCTTTGAGGGGAAGCTCTGCTGACTTCCACCATCCATTGGGTATTCTTTGAGGGGAAGCTCTGCTGACTTCCATCATCCATTACTCAGCGGCCCTCATGGTGGGTAATATTAAAACTATGGGCACTTTTAGCGATTGTAGAATTGAAAAAACATTGGGATTGATTTACTAAAGGCAGATAGACTATGCACTTGGCAAGTGCAGTTGCTCCATAGCTTAGTAAATGAGGGGAGGCTCTGCTGACTTCCACCATCCAGTGGTTATTCTTCGAGGGGAAGCTCTGCTGACTTCCACCATCCATTGGGTATTCTTTGAGGGGAAGCTCTGCTGACTTCCACCATCCATTGGTTATCCTTTGAGGGGAAGCTCTGCTGACTTCCACCATCCATTACTCAGCGGCCCTCATGGTGGGTAGTATTAAAACTATGGGCACTTTTAGCGATTGTAGAATTGAAAAAACATTGGGATTGATTTACTAAAGGCAGATAGACTATGCATTTGGCAAGTGCAGTTGCTCCATAGCTTAGTAAATGAGGGGAGGCTCTGCTGACTTCCACCATCCATTGGTTATTCTTCGAGGGGAAGCTCTGCTGACTTCCACCATCCATTGGGTATTCTTTGAGAGGAAGCTTTGCTGACTTCCACTATCCATTGGGTATTCTTTACAATGTGAAGCTTCACCTCATTTACTAAGCTCTGGAGCAACTGCACAGCTGAGATTAGCCTTTAGTAAATCAACCCCATTGGCTCTAATAAGAGACAAGACCTCGTTGAACAAACACCAATACAATCATCCACAGGGGAGGTGAGACATGTGAGCGGTTCATTATTTGGAGCCTACAAGGCCACCAAGCTGTGATCTATTAGCGTTTCATTTTCTCCTAAAGCTTTAATTAAATCTTGGTGTTTGTGCCGCTCGGCTGGGAAAATACAGATGCGTGTTAAATCCCGTAGTGAAATCAGTTCATGTAAATGAGTTTTTGAAGGGAAGATGTACAATGGCGGAATGCCAACACGCCAAAGAGAAAGTGACGCGTGGACCCGGATTTGGCACAGCTCCCATACGTACAGCTCGGCCGTAGACTGAGGAATGCGGTCTGGGATTTTGGTGAGCCTCAGGTTGGAGCAGTCCACCACGTTGGATTCACATCGGCATTTGGGTGGGCAGACGACATCGCTGTTGCACTCGCTGTTCAGCTGGTAGTCCTCAGTTCCTGCGGGAAGAAACGCGCGGGACAAAGAGACAAGGCTGCATCAATGCCAGTTGGGGTTCAGGACAGGACAATGATTACACATGAACAGTTCCTCTACATGTCCATTTTTTTGACAGCCATTTCTGAATGGGAACCGGGGGCATTTACTGATATTCAAAAATATTACGTAAATGGGTCATGTTTGGTGGCGGTCCTGTGTAACGGCCATGATCGCTTTTGTTTCATGGCAGCAGCAAGTGTGCAACCCCGTCCGCTTGCCTTTGCAGTTTAAGGAGGATGGAGAAGGGGGGGTCTCAACCGCCTATTTTTATAGCCCCCCCCCAACCACAAGTGTAAACTAATGAGCCATACACGGGTCAAATTGCGAATGAATTTTCTTCAGAAAATCTGAAATTTTGTGCATTTTGTAATCCGATGGCGCCACCATTGATTTCGAAAATTCAACCAACCGAGCCTCTAATTTCACCTCACTTTGCTACAGAAAAATAATTTTCGTGGCCCAGAATTTTCTTTTCTTTCCAGGTCACAGCTCACGCTCTTTTCTTTTTTTGATTAAGTTTCTCACATGATTCTCCCATCATTAATTAGAAACTCGTTTGTTTTTCAAAAAATTTCCAACATGCCCGATCACTCAAATTCGTTGGTTGCTTGAAAATCGGTAATTGTTGTGGCCCACCAACAATTTTCTGGATGAAAATTCTTCGAAAGTATTTTCTAAAGAAAATCCTTTCAGAATTCGACCCATGTATGGCTTAAGCTTTAAATTGTAACTCCACTTATGCCGAATCCCCCCCCCCCCAAATCTTTCCTGTGTGAGCAATGTACATTGCAGGGATTTTAACAAACTTTCCCTACCTGTTTCTGTTCTGAAGAAATAGCTGTTTGTTTCCCCATGTCCTGTGAAGACTGATTCTGAATGGGAGGATCTGCTTCATTATAAACACCTGGTGCACATTAAGTGTTCTAATGAGGAAAGTTGTAGGGTCTGCATCCCTTTAGAAGTGTTAAACCCTTGGGAAGTATCTCACCAAAACTTAAAGTGATACTAAAATCTTGTTTTTTTTTTTTTTTTTTTTTAAATAACAAACATGTCATACTTACCTGCTGTGTGTATTGGTTTTGCACAGAACAGCCCCAATCCTCCTCTTCTTGGGTCCCCAGCCGGTGCCCCTGGCCCCTCCCTCTTGTCGGGTGCCCCCACAGCAGATTGCTATGAGGGACACCTGAGCAAGCGCACTCCCGAGCTGCCACTCTGTGGGTCCATTCAGACAGAGAGCCGTGGCTCTGCCCAACCCCCTCCCTCTCCTGACTGGCTCACTGGCTGTGATTGACAGCAGAGGGAGCCAATGGCCTCAGCCAATCAGGAGTGAGAGTCCCCGGAGAACCGAGGCTCTTGTAGACATCGCTGGATCAAGAGGGGGCTCAGGTAAGTGTTAGGGGAGGGGGGGGCTATGGGGCCTGCTAAAAAAGGGTTTTTTGCATGAAGGTTAAAAAATTTGAGACTTTTAGAACCACTTTAAATTTCTGTTGCGGGGATGCCTAAAATCTGACTTGTTTCATAGTCAGGGAAATCAGAGAGCCAATCACACAAGCAGGAAATTACATTTCTTGGGGGGGGGGGGTTCTGTATACCAACTGTGTACAGAACGCCTCCTGTTTGCAATATGGCTTTGAATTTTGCCGAATATTACAGCGGGTGCAGATCGAAAAGGAACGGTCATTTTATTAACATTAAATTATAATCTGATTTTTGTAGCAATTGCATAAACTACATTTTTTTTTCAATTTAATATTTTTTTTTTATAAAAGTAGAATTATCCTTTGATGAGTACATTTACAATTCTTATTTGTATTTTAATTAAATTAAAAAAAAAAAATAAGAAGAAAAAATCTTACCTGGAATAATATATTGTTCTTTTGCTGGGGGGAAAAAATAATCTGATTATTATAAAAACATTAATTTTTATAATTTTTAATTATAAACATTAATTTTGCTTCATATACTTCTTTCAACTCATACAAATTTAGGACGTTATCAGTGGTACTTAGGATGAGCGTGGCTTGAAATTCATCCAATGTTCAGCCACACCCAGAAGGAAACTGTCAGTGCCGGCCCAAACGGGTACAGCCAGGGCATTCCCCACCCTTGCCACTGCATGTACACAAAGGGGAGGGGATGCTTGTGACATCATTCACCTACATGTACATTGGAATACCCCAGTTGCAGCTGACTGGGCCAATACTGACAGCTTAATTCTGGTAGGTTCAAACCAAACCCAAACTCATCCCCTAACTTCCTCACTGCTGGCTATACAACAAGAAATTTGTCTAGCCCAGCATTTCTCAACCGGGGTGCTTCAACTACAGGTGGATAGGTGCACACTGATGGAGTAGAAACCCAACACTTGCCAGCCCATCCAAACATCACGGCCAGCATCCAAAAAACAGAATGGTTAACGCGTTTCACGCATAGAGTGCTTACTCATGACCCACCCACCTGGGGTAGGTGCATACTGATGGAGTAGAAACCCAACACTTGCCAGCCCACCCAAACATCTCGGCCAGCATCCAAGAAACAGAATGGTTAACGCGTTTCACGCTCAGAGCGCTTACTCATGACCCACCCACCTGGGGTAGGTGCACACTGATGAAGTAGAAACCCAACACTTGCCAGCCCAACCAAACATCACGGCCAGCATCCAAGAAACAGAATGTTTAAAGCGTTTCACGCTCAGAGCGCTTACTCATGACCCACCCACCTGGGGTAGGCGGACACTGATGAAGTAGAAACCCAACACTTGCCAGCCCAACCAAACATCACAGCCAGCATCCAAGAAATAGAATGGTTAATGCGTTTCACGCACAGAGGGCTTACTCATGACCCACCCACCTGGGGTAGGTGCACATTGATGGAGTAGGAAACCAACACTTGCCAGCCCATCCAAACATCACAGCCAGCATCCAAGAAACAGAACGGTTACTGCGTTTCACGCATAGAGCACTCATTCATACCCCACCCACCTGGGGTAGGTGCACACTGATGGAGTAGAAACCCAACACTTGCCAGCCCATCCAAACATCACAGCCAACATCCAAGAAACAGAATGGTTAACGCGTTTCACGCTCAGAGCGCTTACTCATACCCCACCCACCTGGGGTAGGTGCACACTGATGGAGTAGAAACCCAACACTTGCCAGCCCAACCAAACATCACAGCCAGCATCCAAGAAATAGAATGGTTAATGCGTTTCACACACAGAGGGCTTACTCATGACCCACCCACCTGGGGTAGGTGCACACTGATGGAGTAGAAACCCAACACTTGCCAGCCCATCCAAACATCACAGCCAGCATCCAAGAAATAGAACGGTTACTGCGTTTCACGCTTAGAGCACTTACTCATACCCCACCCACCTGGGGCAGGCGCACACTGATGGAGTAGAAACCCAACACTTGTCAGCCCAACCAAACATCACGGCCAGCATCCAAGAAACAGAATGGTTAACGCGTTTCACGCACAGAACACTTACTCATAACCCACCCACCAGAGGTAGGGGCACACTGATGGAGTAGAAACCCAACACTTGTCAGCCCACCCAAACATCACAGCCAGCATCCAAGAAATAGAATGGTTAATGCGTTTCACACACAGAGGGCTTACTCATGACCCACCCACCTGGGGTAGGTGCACACTGATGGAGTAGAAACCCAACACTTGTCAGCCCAACCAAACATCACGGCCAGCATCCAAGAAACAGAATGGTTAACGCGTTTCACGCACAGAACACTTACTCATAACCCACCCACCAGAGGTAGGGGCACACTGATGGAGTAGAAACCCAACACTTGTCAGCCCACCCAAACATCACGGCCACCATCCAAGAAACAGAATGGTTAACGCGTTTCACGCACAGAGCGCTTACTTATAACCCACCCACCTGGGGTAGGTGCACACTGATGGAGTAGAAACCCAACACTTGCCAGCCCAACCAAACATCACGGCCAGCATCCAAGAAACAGCGCTTACTCATAACCCACCCACCTGGGGTGCCGAGGGTTGGTGTGCCATCTGAGGTTGTCAGGGGTCATGCATTTCCAAGGTTCAAACAGGCCTGCCACAGGCACCATGGAAAGGTATGATGGTTATTCAGGATGGGTGGCATTCAGGGCAGCCCCATCCTTGAGAAGAGAACAGATGTCCACCTCCGCTTAGACCTGCTCCGCCTACCACCTACTGCCATGCCTCCACGGCTGCCGTGAAGACTGGAAGGTAGGACCTAAAGGGCGCCAAGATCGAAAAAAAAGTTGAGAAACGCTGGTCAAGCAACAGGTGCTCCTAGGAATATTGTACTTTGGTGATCAAACCACTTCATTGTAAGTGCACGTGTATATACTGTATCCTTTAGATACTTGTAGAGCCTACAATGATACTCAGAGCAGCTTTGGCTCCAGTGAAGCGCAGTCTATTTGAAGAATGTATCAGGACATTCGAAAATTGGATCACATACAAATCAACACATACAAAATATAGAACAGAAGGCATAGTAATACCGCATGTGTACATGTTCTATAATTCCTGTAGGAAAATGTTACAGTAGTAACTAGAAATGTGTGACTACTCTGCTGGCTGAGAAAATTACAAATATTTTACACATATGTACATCAACTGTGTATTTTTAGTCATTTTGAAGACCAAAAAAAACGAAATTACCTGAACATCTGAACTTCTTGCTTTTGATTTGGCCGATGCGTTTGTTGGCAAGTCGTCGAGGGCTGGCACATCGGGCCCCGCTGGTCTCTATTGGATTCGTTCTCAGGAAGTCCGCCAACCACTTCAGGTTACAGTCGCAGATGAAAGGATTTTGAGCTAAATGCCTGGGCAATGGACAAATTTTGGTTGGACGGAATAGCACAACAGGTGATGCACCCAACAGTTACCACTGTGGCCCTAGGGCAGTTCTCTGGGCTTTTTTCTCAGAGAATAGGTTCAGGTACTCCCCCCTTCAGAGTTACTCATTGTCTCCGCCCCATACCCACCTCCGAGCACTATCCATTGGTTCTACCACCTTCCCACCTCCCAGTACTGCCCATTATAAAGAATTCAGAACCACATATCATTTTGTTGTGCTGGGTAATTTACATGGAATTTGTTAGTGATAACATGAAAAGCAGTAAAATAGACCCCCTATAGCTAGGAACAATAGACCCCCCCCCCAGCAAAAATAGACCCCCCCAAACAACAAGAGATCCTTCTCTCAATAGTAGATCTCTCCTAGCAACAACTGAGCCCCACAAAAGCATAAGACCCCCCAAGCAGTAATATATCCTCCGCCAGCAACAACAGACCTCCCCATCAATAGACCTCCTTAGCAACAACAGACCCCCCAGCAACAATAGATCACCCACCAGCAACAATACACTTCCCCACCAAAGATTTACAACCCCCAGAAACATAAGACACCCCAGCAACAATAGCCCACCCCAGCAAATAGACCCCCCTATAAACGTAAGACTCCCAGCAACAATAGATCCCACACCAACAATAGACCCCGATAAAAAATAGAGCTCCCCAGCAACAATGCCCCCCCCCCAAAATATAAGACCTCCAGAAACAATACATCCCACACCAACAATAGATCTCCCTATCAACAATTGACCCTCCCAGTAACATAAGACCACCCCCAGCAATAATAGATCACCCACTAGCAGTAATAGACTTCCCCATCAACAATAGACTCCCCCACCCCACAACAATAGAACCCCCAGCAGCCAGCATCAATGGACCCTCCAGCACACCCCACCACCCTTTCAACAATAGACTCCCTCACCCCACAACAATAGAAACCCCAGCAGCCAGCATCAATGGACCCTCCAGCACACTCCACCACCCCTTCAACAATAGACTCCCCCACCCCACAACAATAGAACCCCCAGCAGCCAGCATCAATGGACCCTCCAGCACACCCCACCACCCCTTCAACAATAGACTTCCCCACCCCACAACAATAGAACCCCCAGCAGCCAGCATCAATGGACCCTCCAGCACACCCCACCACCCCTTCAACAATAGACTCCCCCACCCCACAACAATAGAACCCCCAGCAGCCAGCATCAATGGACCCTCCAGCACACCCCACCACCCCTTCAACAATAGACTCCCTCACCCCACAACAATAGAACCCCCAGCAGCCAGCATCAATGGACCCTCCAGAACACTCCACCACCCCTTTCCATTACACACATTCAGTGCTGGAGGTGTCAGAACTTCGTTCCCCCATGTTCCCGCTGAAAAAAAGCCCTCTCATTTTTACTCACAAGGTCTGGATGGCACGCAGAGAAGAGAAGGTTCCTTTGGCTAAACTCTGAATCTTATTGTCATATAGGGACAGCAGAGAGAGGTTCTGCAGGTCCTGGAAGGTGTCGGCCCGGATGCAGTTAATTTTGTTGGCATTTAGAAGTCTGAAAGCGAGAAGATGTTCAGGGTAAACCACCAGGATGAAGTTTACAAGCACTGCCATGATGACTGCATTGATCTCTACTTAGTTTAATCAGCTTCCATTAGGCCAATGTTGGCTCGAAGGTAATCAATCAATACTGTATGCTTTACAAACAACACAAACTTAATGAATGTTCTCTGAAGAGACTTCCATACGTGACATTTCAGTAATGGAGGTGGCTTTGAATCTTAGGCCTGACAGCTGTCCTTCAAGGACCAAACAATTTTATAATTGTATGCCAAAGAGTGGTTGAATTCACTGTATGCAACCAGTTGGCCCCTTCACCAACTTCCCACGAAGAGAGAAATGGCAAATATACAGCCCACTATCTGACTCGGACTCCAACGTTCTACAAGAGCAATGCTTTGACTGGCCAAGGTTGACTTTGTCGAAGATTTGATAGGAGTTCAATACTGGCAACCCATAAGATTTCAATGTGTCTATGTGTTTCCAGTCGCTTGTGCTTTGAATATATCTTTTCAATTCTTACTGCCCTGGACTCTAGACTCTAGTCCAAACCAATGATTCTGAAACATTTAGAATGTGGCGTTTCTTCAAGGTGGGTGCTTGGGCCCCCCCTGTGTATATTAATATTGTTTGAAAGTAAATAGTTTTTTTTTTTTCATGCCAGTTCAAATTGTTTAGAGCCACAGCGAGGGGCGTCCCTAGGGTTGGTGTCACCCGGTGCGATAACACTTGGTGACACCCCCTCCGACGATCCCCGCAGAATGGATCGGATCTGCGGGTTGAGCAGAATGGATCAGAGTTCGATCCATTGTGCTCCCCAATCCATAGATCCGATCCATCCTGTGGGGATCATCAGCTTTCTTTACAACTTACAGGTGCAAGCAGTTCAATATATATGTGTAAAGCGCTGCGTAAATTGACAGCGCTATATAAGTACCTGAAATAATAAATAATAATAATAACTTACCTTTTTGTGGAGTGGGTCCGGTGTCACCCCGTATAGGTTGCATGCCGACAATCCCCGCAGGATAGATCGGATCTGCAGAGTATAATGGATCGGAGTCCGATCTGCAGAGTATAATGGATCGGAGTCCGATCCATTATGCTCCCCAAACCGCAGATCCGATCCATCCTGCGGGGATCGTTGGCTTTGTTTGCAACTTACCTTTTCGTGGAGCGGGTCCGGTGTCACCCCGTATAGGTTGCATGCTGACAATCCCCGCAGGATGGTTCGGATGTGCGGAGTATAATGGATCGGAGTCCGATCCATTATTCTCCCCAATCCGCAGATCCAATCCAACCTGCGGGGATCGTCGGCTTTCTTTACAACTTACCTTTTCGTGGAGCGGGTCCGGTGTCACCCCGTATAGGTTGCATGTCGATGATCCCCGCAGGATGGAATGGATCTGTGGATTGGGGAGCATAATGGATCGGATTCCGATCCATTATGCTCAATCCGTAGAATCTAACCATCCTGCGGGGATCGTCGGCATGCAACCTATACGGGGTGACACCGGACCCGCTCCATAAATCAGTAAGTTGTAATGCAAGCCGACGATCCCCGCAGGTTGGATCGGATCTGCGGATTGAGCTTAATGGATCGCAGTCCAATCCAATATGCTCCCCAATCCGCAGATCCGATCCATCCTGCGGGGATCGTCCGCATGCAACCTATACGGGGTGACACGGACCCGCTCCACGAAAAGGTAAATTGTAAAGCAAGCCGACGATCCCCGCAGGATGGATCAGAACTGAAGATTGGGGAGCATAATCTATCGGACTCCGATCCATTATGCTCAGTCCGCAGATCCGATCCATCCTGCGGGGATCGTCGGCTTGCTTTACAACTTACCTTTTCGTGGAGCGGGTCCGGTGTCACCCCGTGCGGTAGGTGGCACCCCGTATGGCGAGCACCCCCCTGCACCTGCCTTGGGACGCCACTGGCCACAGCAATGATTACTCCACTTGCACCCGAAAATGAGTACATAGTTCCCTCTCTGTCTTAGGCCCTTACTGCTGAACTCATGAGGCCTGGGGAACTTTTGTTTCATTGCTGGGAGCCACAGTCCATGGGATTACTGTGCATGTGCCCAAAGGTATTTAGAGAGCCCCATCTCTGCCCCTGAGCCCCCTGCTGAACTGTTGGCTCCCAGGCCCCACACAGGAGGGCCAGCTCTACCCCCCTATTGGTGGCCTTACTGAGGGCCATACAGTCTGAAACAGCTGTATGTAAATTGGCTCTATAATAGCCTATATTTGCACTATAGACCAGCCGTTCTGGATGTCACCTGATCAATGGAGCGGAAAGCAATTCTTTGCATGGTTCTGCCCATTGTCCAGAAATGAGGAATAATCCTCCTATTTTTGGGACACCTAACAATACGTTGATCACTGGAAACTGAAAGAGACGATACACAGGTAAGCCTTTCGATGAAAAGTGATACAAATCCCTGGCCAAAAAGGGGTTATAGGAAACACGTCATAAAAGAAATATGGAGGCCACCAATGTTGACTTCTCCTTCTGGAAATGCTGGTTGTAGGCCTGTTAGCAAGTCACCGACCCAGAACAAACATGCTGATCACACTTCACTTTCTGCATGCTTGTTCCTTTTTTAATTTTTTTTTTTACTAAAAGTATTAAAGTCAAAGGGAACAGACAAACGATTGTTTCAGAAGGAGTTGAGCCGTGGCTGCCAACGTATTTCTCCCAAGACGGTCTTCCTCTAACATAATCCTCTACCATCATCCTAACCCCGCATGCACAGTAAAGGATTATGGGTAGAAATATGCAAACAAGATAAAAATAAACCCTTACTTACAGAAGCTGCAACGCATGGAGGCCACTAAACACACCTTTGGGAAGATCTGTAATTTTGTTGCCATATAAAATCCTGTAGAGGAAAGCAGAGAGTTACAATGTCACTGAAGCTAATATAAGTGTTTCAGGCAGTTTCAGATTTTGGCATCATGGGCAGGTTGCTCTGCCATTGGGGATCCAGTGCCTTTATAAAAAGTCTAGATATTGTGATACTAATGGGGACATTAAAGCATTACTAAACCCAGGACCATGCATTTACTACACAGCTCAAAAAAATTTGAAAACCCATCAGATCTCAAAGGGGAAATCTCCTGCTGGATCTCTATACTGGTATGGACGGGGTGATGTGTTAGGAACGTAAGGACGCCCCATCGTTTGATGGAAATTAAAATGATCAACCTACAGAGGACTGAATTCAAAGACACCCCAAAAATGAAAGTGAAAAAATTATACAGCAGGCGAGTCCATGTTGGTGAAATGTCATTGCAGCAACTCAGAATGGTCCTCAGTAGTCTGTGGGGCCCCCACGTGCTTGTATGCATGCCTGACAACATCGGGGGAGGCTCCTAATGAGACAACGGATGGTGCTCTGGGGGATTTCCTCCCAGATCTGGACCAGGGCATCACTGAGCTCCTGGACAGTCTGAGGTGCAACCTTGGGGCATTAGAAGGACCGAAACATGACATCCCAGAGGGGTTCTATTGGATTTAGCCTAGGAGAGCGTGGGGGCCATTCAATGGGATCAATACCTTCATCCTCCAGGAACTGCCTACATACACGAGGCCGGGAATTGTCGTGCACCAGGAGGAACCCAGGACCCACTGCACCAGGAGGAACCCAGGACCCACTGCACCAGGAGGAACCCAGGACCCACTGCACCAGGAGGAACCCAGGACCCACTGCACCATGGGGAACCCAGGACCCACTGCACCAGTGTAGTGTCTGACAATGGGTACAAGGATTTCAACCCGATACCTAATGGCAGTCAGGGTGCCATTGTCTAGCCTGTAGAGGTCTGTGTGTCCCTCCATGGATATTCCTCCCCAGACCATCACTGACCCACCACCAAAACGGTCATGCTGAACCATGTTACAGGCAGCAGAACGTTCTCCACAGCTTCTCCAGACCCTTTCACGTCTGTCACATGTGCTCAGGGGGAACCTGCTCTCATCTGTGAAAAGCACAGGGTGCCAGTGGTGGACCTGCCAATTCTGGTGTTCAATTAGAGTTATTATAGAACAAAAGGCTGCACCGCAATGTCCTACTCTGCACCAGATTAATTTTTTTGTACCATGTGTCTAATTGCATTATATTGCCAAAAGTAATCGGCCTTTCCACGCAGATGAACTTTAATGGCCCCCCAGTCTTAGTCCGTAGGGTTCAATATTGAGTTGGCCCCGCCCTTTGCAGCTATAACAGCTTCAACTCTTCTGGGAAGGCCGTCCACAAGGTTTAGGAGGGTGTCTATGGGAAGGTTGGACCATTCTTCCAGAAGCACATTTGTCAGGTCAGGCACTGATGTCGGGGGAGGAGGCCTGGCTCACAGTCTCCACTCTAATTCATCCCAAAGGTGTTCTATGGGGTTGAGGTCAGGACTCTGTGCAGGACAGTCAAGTTCCTCCAACCCAAACTGGCTCCTCCATGTCTTTATGGATCTTCACTGCACCAGTCTTGAAAAGTGGGGGTGAAGGGTTATTTCCATCTTGGCATAGGTGGGGACTCTGATGTGATGGGAGGCCTCTGACTTTGTGATGGGAATAATCTGTGGTGATGGGGGGGGGTCTCTCATGTTTAGGGGAACCTTGATTTGTGATGGGACTTTGGTGTGATAGAGGCCTCTGTTATGGGGATGGAAGGCTTTCATGTATAGGGGGACTCTGATGTGATGGGGGCTTCTGTGGTGATGGGGGGGCTCTGATGTATATGGGGAACTTCGATGTGATGGAGGACTTTGATGTAAAGGGGGACCTTTGCTATGATGTGAAGGGGGTTCTGATATGATGGGTCGACCTTTGATGTATAGAGGGGACTCTGATGTGATTGGGGGGGCTTTGATGTAATGGGGAGACCTCTGATGTGAAGGGAGGCCTATGTTGTGAAGAGAGGACTCTAACATAAAGGAGGGGGGGCTCTGATGTGAAGGGGCACCTCTGATATGAGGGACTTTCTGATGTAAAAGGGAGACACTGATATGAAGGGGGGCCTTTGTTGTGATGGGGAAACATCTGATATTATAGGGGTGACCTCTGTATAAAGGGGGCCTCTGATGTGAAGGGGGGAATTGATGTAATGGGGGGACTTCTGATGCAAATGGGAACCGCTGATATAAAGGGCGGCCATTGATGTGATGCAGAAACGTCTGATATTATAGGGGTGACCTCTGTATAAAGGGGGCCTCTAAAGTGAGTGGGGGGCCTTTGAAGTGACGGGGAGACTTCTGATGTTATGGGGGTGACCTATGTATAAGGGGGGGGGCTCTAATGTAAAGAGGGGCCTCTGATGTGAAGGGGGGTCTCTGATGTAATGGATGGACTTCTGATGCAAAAGGGAACCACTGATATAAATGGCGGCCTTTGATGTGATGGGGAAACGTCTGATATTATAGGGGTGATCACTGTATAAAGGGGGCCTCTGATGTGATGGGGAGACTTCTGATGTTATGGGGGTGACCTCTATATAAAGGGGGGCTCTAATTTAAAGAGGGGCCTCTCATGTGAATGTGGGACTTCTGATGTAAATGGGAACTACTGATATGAAGGACCTTTGATGTGATGGGGAAACTTCTGATATTATAGGGGTGACCTCTGTATAAAGGGGGCCTCTTATGTGAAGGGAGGCTTCTGGTGGAAAGGGGGGCCTCTGATGTGAGTGGGGGGACTTCTGATGTAAATTGGAACCACTGATATAAAATGGGGCCTTTGATGTGATGGGGAAACTTCTGATATTATAGGGGTGACCTCTGTATAAAGGAAGGGGGCCTCTGATGTGAATGGGGGGGGCTTTGATGTGATGGGGAGACTTCTGTTATGGGGGTGACCTCTGTATAAAGGGGCCTCTGATATGAATGGGGGCTTTGATGTGATGGGGAGACTTCTGATGTTATGGGGGTGACCTCTGTATAAAGGGGGTGCTCTGATGTAAAGAGGGGCCTCTGATGTGAGGGGGGGGGGACTTCTGATGTAAATAGGAACCACTGATATGAAGGGAGGCCTTTGATGTGATGGGGACACTTCTGATATTATAGGGGTGACCTCTGTATAAAGGAGGAGGGGGGCTCTGATGTGAATTGGGGGCCTTTCATGTGATGGGGAGACTTTTGATGTTATGGGGGTGACCTCTGTATAAAGGGGGGGCTCTGATGTAAAGCGAGGCCTCTGATGTGAATGGGGGGGGGACTTCTGATGTAAATAGGAACCACTGATATGAAGGGAGGCCTTTGATGTGATGGGGACACTTCTGATATTATAGGGGTGACCTCTGTATAAAGGAGGAGGGGGGCTCTGATGTGAAGGGGGGCCTCTGATGTGGGGGGGGGGGGGGGCTTCTGATGTGAATGGCAACCACTGATATGAAGGGAGGCCTTTGATGTAAATGGGAACCACTGAGATGAAGGGGGGCCTTTGATGTAAATGGGAACCACTGATATGAAGGGGGGCCTTTGATGTAAATGGGAACCACTGAGATGAAGGGAGGCCTTTGATGTAAATGGGAACCACTGATATGAAGGGGGGCCTTTGATGTAAATGGGAACCACTGATATGAAGGGGGGCCTTTGATGTAAATGGGAACCACTGATATGAAGGGGGGCCTTTGATGTAAATGGGAACCACTGATATGAAGGGGGGCCTTTGATGTAAATGGGAACCACTGATATGAAAGGGGGCCTTTGATGTAAATGGGAACCACTGATATGAAGGTGGGCCTTTGATGTAAATGGGAACCACTGATATGAAGGGGGGCCTTTGATGTAAATGGGAACCACTGATATGAAGGGGGGCATTTGATGTAAATGGGAACCAGTGAGATGAAGGGGGGCCTTTGATGTAAATGGGAACCACTGATATGAAGGGGGGCCTTTGATGTAAATGGGAACCACTGATATGAAGGGGGGCCTTTGATGTAAATGGGAACCACTGAGATGAAGGGAGGCCTTTGATGTAAATGGGAACCACTGATATGAAGGGAGGCCTTTGATGTAAATGGGAACCACTGAGATGAAGGGGGGCCTTTGATGTAAATGGGAACCACTGATATGAAGGGGGGCCTTTGATGTAAATGGGAACCACTGATATGAAGGCGGGCCTTTGATGTAAATGGGAACCACTGACATGAAGGGGGGCCTTTGATGTAAATGGGAACCACTGATATGAAGGGAGGCCTTTGATGTAAATGGGAACCACTGATATGAAGGCGGGCCTTTGATGTAAATGGGAACCACTGACATGAAGGGGGGCCTTTGATGTAAATAGGAACCACTGAGATGAAGGGAGGCCTTTGATGTGATGGGGACACTTTTGATATTATGGGGGTGACCTCTGTATAAAGGAAGGGGGCCTCTGATGTGAAGGGGGGGGGTGATTTAAAGTCAATACCATCAAGGTGGTGGTGTGCACCATCCAAGTAACATTCACATTTTTTACATTTTAAACTGGGGTTCCCCAAGGTTCTGCATACTTATGAAGGGTGCCGCAACTGCAAAAAGGTTTGTCTGCCGTGCTTCCCTCCTCTGGGGCCCCCACACTGTCTGGAGTTGGGACCCGGCTACCAAAGGCACCCAGAAATGTCATGCAATATGAATAGCAATAGGTTGATGCAATCAATACATCTGCGATCCTCCTAAACGTAGAATCTAACAGAGATCCGCTTTCCTATTATTCGGCGAGAGAGAGTTTTAATATTTTTTTATTATTTTTGCGAATTTTTCAGTTCATCTGTCATCACAAACTCGAGCTCTGCGGAGTGGATGCACAAAATACCCGAATTAGAGTGATTTCTATAATCAAGCCATAATTATTTCCCAGAATAAGGAAAAGATTAACAAATTATTTAATGGTCATGGGTTCCCATGCTGGTAAATGATAATTGCTTTCAATCTGTGATACCTTCTGAATGGAATATAACAGACACCAGGGGGAAGTTCTATTAATAATGGTGCGAACGTTCCAGGCGCGGGCTATTTTTAGCTCCGCTAATTAAGGCGCCATGTGTGAAGATGTAAATATACATATTAGATATAATTTGCAGCTCTTCCGAAGTGGTCATGATGATAATTAATGATCTCTGCTAACCTGAGCCGGTGGAGAAGCCCGCTTCTGAATGTGACACCGATGGACGCCTTTCATGAAGATCCGGTGTAAATGGCTCAGGAACCGTCAGTGTTAGATTCCTTTGTATCTGCTTTGGTTCATTTGTGATCCATTGGATCAGCAGAATGTACAGAGCAGGGGTGGACTGACAACTCATGGGGCCCCCGGGAAATTGGGTGATCATGGGGCCCCCGTGTCCTTGCCCAAACTCAAAAAAGCCTATGAAAAAGGTACCAAGGGCATCTCATGGGGCCCCCTACTGACCCCGGGCCCTTGGGCAGTGCCCGAGTTTCCAAATGGTCAGTCTGCCCCTGGTACAGAGTAACGTTGGGATCTACTTCACTGGACATGCAAGGATTGTTTGGGGAGGAAATTGCTTCAAAATGTGGATTTGGACACACTTTTTAAAGCTCTCTGAATACCAACCAAAGCCCCTCTCACTAAATAGCATGGTTACCTTCCAGTCCTGTTCGCACGTTGCGTTTGCTTGGCTTCAGAAATGATCCCCCATGTCACGTTCTTGGTGCTTCAAAACATCTCTAAAGCTTCCATAGAAGTCTATGACAATGCTCGCTGACAGCACCTGCAGCTTTTGGGGGACTTTTATTCAGAGTTAGCTTGGCTTTGTTTTGGAGGTATGAGATATCCCAGGATGCACTGGGAAACCAACAAATGAACCGGAAAGATGTCGCCAGCAGTCACTTCCGGTTTATATATTCTGGGAGTGTCTGGTGCAGACGTCACATCTGGCGTGCAGCGAGGAGCAGCAGGAAGGTGAGTGGGGACTGGACTGCAGCAGAGCTACTAGCAGATGGCACACATAGGAATGCTACAGCGGAAGGTGAACAAGGACCGCAGAGAGAGGACTGAGTGGTGGAGGATCATTAGAGCTGGGGAACAGGAGAAACTAGCAATGTCACATGTGGTGTGTTGTGTAGGAGCAATATAGTAGGAGATGAGCGGGGACCAGAAATAAAGGAGGATCAGCAAACCAGAGGATCAACAGAGCTGGGGGTTACTACTGAGTGGAGGATCAGCAGAGCAGGCTATTACTACTGAGGGGGGGATCAGCACAGCTGGGTGTTACTACTGAGCGGGGGATCAGCAGAGCTGGGGGTTACTACTGAGGGGGGGATCAGCAGAGCTGGGGGTTACTACTGAGGGGGGGATCAGCAGAGCTGGGGGTTACTACTGAGGGGGGATCAGCAGAGCTGGGGGTTACTACTGAGCGGGTGATCAGCAGAGCTGGGGGTACTACTGAGGGGGGATCAGCAGAGCTGGGGGTTACTACTGAGCGGGGGATCAGCAGAGCTGGGGGTTACTACTGAGCGGGTGATCAGCAGAGCTGGGGGTACTACTGAGGGGGGATCAGCAGAGCTGGGGGTTACTACTGAGCGGGGGATCAGCAGAGCTGGGGGTACTATTGAGGGGGGATCAGCAGAGCTGGGGGTTACTACTGAGGGGGAATCAGCAGAGCTGGTGGTTACTACTGAGTGGGGGATCAGCAGAGCTGGGGGTTACTACTGAGCAGGGAATCAGCAGAGCTGGGGGTTACTACTGAGCAGGGGATCAGCAGAGCTGGGGGTTACTACTGAGTTGGGGATCATCAGAGCTGGGGGTACAACTGAGCAGTGGATCTGCTGATCTGCGTTCAGAGGTGGGTGTGGGGCGGAGACAACAGATGATGCTTGGAGGTGGGCATGGGGTGGAGACAAAAGATGATGCTTGGAGGTGGGCATGGGACGGAGACAGGAGATGGTGTTCAGAGGTGGGCATGGGGCAAAGACAAGCGATGGTGTTCAGAGGTGGGCATGGGGCGGAGACAAGAGATGGTGTTCAGAGGTTAGCATGGGGTGCAGAAAAGAGATGGTGTTCAGAGGTGGGCATGGGGCGCAGACAAGAAATTGTGTTCAGAGGTGAGCATGGGGCAGAGACAAGAGATGGTGTTCAGAGGTGGGCATGGGGCGCAGACAAGAGATGGTGTTCAGAGGTGGGTAAGGGGTGCAGACAAGAGATGGTGTTCGGAGGCGGGCATAGGGTGGAGACAAGAGATGGTGTTCAGAGGTGGATATGGGGTGGAGACTAGAGATGGTGTTCAGAGGTGGGTATGGGGTGGAGACTAGAGATGGTGTTCAGAGGTGGGTATGGGGTGGAGACTAGAGATGGTGTTCAGAGGTGGGTATGGGGTGGAGACTAGAGATGGTGTTCAGAGGTGGGTATGGGGTGGAGACAGGAGATGGTGTTCAGAGGTGGGTATGGGGTGAAGACAAGAGATGATGTTCAGAGGTGGACATTGGATGGAGACAAGAAATGGTGTTCAGAGGTGGGCATGGGGCGCAGACAAGAGAAGGTGTTCAGAGGTGGGCATGGAGCAGCGACAGGAGATGGTGTTCAGAGGTGGGCATGGGGCAGAGACAGGAGATGGTGTTCAGAGGTGGGTATGGGTGGAGACAAGAGATGGTGCTTGGAGGTGGGCATGGGGTGCAGACAAGAGATAGTGCTTGGAGGTGGGCATGAGGCGGAGACAAGAGATGGTGTTCAGAGGTGGGCATGGGGTGCAGACAAGAGATGGTGTTCAGAGGTGGACATTGGGTGGAGACAAGAGATGGTGTTCAGAGGTGGGCATGGGGCGCAGACAAGAGATGGTGTTCAGAGGTGGACATTGGGTGGAGAAAAGAGATGGTGTTCAGAGGTGGGCATGGCGTTGAGACAGGAGATAGTGTTCAGAGGTGGGCATGGGGCGCAAACAAGAGATGGTGTTCAGAGGCGGACATGGGGCGCAGACAAGAGATGGTGTTCAGAGGTGGGCATGAGGAGCAGACAAGAGATGGTGTTCAGAGGTGGACATGGGGAGCAGACAAGAGATGGTGTTCAGAGGTGGACATTGGGTACAGACAAGAGATAGTGCTTTGAGGTGGGCATGGGGCAGAGACAAGAGAGGGTGTTCTGCGGTGGACATTGGGTGGAGACAAGAGATGGTGTTCAGAGGTGGGCATGGGGTGCAGACAAGAGATGGTGCCCGGAGGTGGGTAGTGGGCGGAGACAAGAGATGGTGTTCGGAGGTGGGTAGTGGGCGGAGACACAGGGTTACTCTGGGGAGGAGGAGAGTATCTGCACATATGTATATTTACATCTATTGTGTGTATTCAGCTATTTTGTGTGGAGTTCATCCTTAATCCTCCTACTGCAGAGCCCTCTGTGCTGCGGCACCGGAAGGCAAGTGCCATAAGCTCATTGGAGAACAAGACACATTGCCGCATGCGAAATTAATTGAAGGTATCAATTTTTCAATAACGTTAATAATCAGCTTTAGCACAAGTCTTCACTTACGCGGCGGCAGTAATAAAGCCGTCCTATTACCGCCAATCAAGATAAGGCACTTCCTCAAATCTATTTCACAGGTTTGTAAATCACGGAGCATTTTCCTGGACTTTTTAATTACGGCTTCTCCGCCTGACGTTCTAATTAACATGAAAGGGAAAAGCTGCCGAATCTCATCAATTTCCAGCTCGCAGAAAGCGAGCCGCATTAAAATTCACATTTTCCGGTGCAGCCATCCCAAACATCACAGTATTAAAAGGGCCTCTCCTGAGTAAATGGCTTCATGCCGTCACCGTACGATAGGAGATATTTATTTTCCCAGTGTAAAAATGCTCCGCGTTTAATACCGCCGTAAATGTAATTCTGAAATAGAAATTACATTAAAATCTGCATTACATAAAGAGAGAGAGAGGGAAAGTCTGCCGGCGAGCGACATGAGATCATGCATTCCAGATATGCCTGGCCCGGTAATTTAATTTGGTTTGGTAGCCCCGTTCTAAATTCGACTTACAGGGAATTAAGTGAGCGGAGGCCGTGGAAAGCGTCGGGGGCAATCTCCGAGATCTGGTTGTTGCTGAGGTCTCTGGAAAACAATAATGAAGAAAACGAGATGAAATGGATGTAGCAAATAAAACTTGGTCATGTACAACGGCGGCTGGCGACCTTACCGCGAGCTCCTGGCCAATCCACCTACTCAATGATCAGACATCACAGGAAAAAAAGACAACATAAAATATCCTAGAAAAGCTGGCCATACCGGTCAGAACGTTCCTTCTTGCCTTCATCAAGCCCCTAAAGTGCCCCTACGCTGCATCTGAGCACCACAAATCAAAAAGGCTATTTGATTTTTAATATTCAAAGCAAACTCCCCCCATCCATCCATGCTTCCATGTTTTATTTTGCGGAGAAATCACTTTGCCCAGTCGGCCATCTTGAGCCAGGGCAAATGATTCGTTTGGTCATGCACAACCGTGGCTGGTGACCTTACCACGAGCTCCTGGCCAGTCCTACGCTGCATCTGAGCACCACAAATCAAAAAGGCTTTTTGATTTTTAATATTCAAAGCACATTCCCCCCATCCATCCGTGCTTCCATGTTTTATTTTGCAGAGAAATCACTTTGCCCAGTCGGCCATCTTGAGCCAGGGCAAATGATTCATTTGGCCATGTACAACCGCGGCTGGTGACCTTACCGCGAGCTCCTGGCCAATCCGCCTACCCAATGATCAGACATCACGGACTCCACGCCATTTCTATGGGTGCATGGGGTTCCACTTAAAATCCATACCAGACCAAAGGGCTTGGTATGGATTTAGGGGGATCCCGACACATTTTTGTTGGCATGGGGTTCCACTTAAAATCCATTCCAGACCAAAGGGTTTGGTATGGATTGTGGGGGACCCCCACACATTTTTGTTGGCATGGGGTTCCCTTCAAAATCCATACCAGACCAAAGGGCTTGGTATGGGTTTTGGGGGACCCCCACACATTTTTTTGGCATGGGGTCCCCTTCAAAATCCATACCAGACCAAAGGGCTTGGTACAGGGGTGGACTGACAAGTCATGGGGCCCCCGGGCAATAGGGGATTATGGGGCCCCCGTGTCCTCGGCCACACCCAAAAAAGCCTATGAAAAAGCCTATAAAAAGGTAGCAGGGGCATCTCATGGGGCCCCCTACTGACACCGACCCCTCAGGTAGTGCCCGAGTGCTCGAATGGTCAGTCATGGCTTGGTATGGATTTGGGGGACCCCCACACATTTGTTTTTTTGGCATGGGGTCCCCTTCAAAATCCATACCAGACCAAAGGCCTGGCTTAGTTTGGGGGCCCCCCCAGTATTTTTTAATACTGGCTCCTTTGTTTAAGTTCTGCTGTCAGCAGGGAATCATCACTGATAGCGTTGTTAGGAAGCTGGCAGGTGTCGGCTCCTTAACAACCGATTACAGCAGGGATGAGTCACTGGTTGTTAAGACGCTGGGGGGTTCCGGCTCCTAACAACCAAAGCCCAGGAAACTTTGCTAAAGTAATAAACAACAAGAGTGGGAAAAAAACGCATCGGAATGCACCAAACACGCATCAGAAAACACATGTAAACGCACATGCAGTGGGGCACCTGGAACACATCTGGACTGCGTTTCTGTGGTGTGAACCGACCTCGACAACTGATTCCGCTTTAAAATTTCAGATCTTTGGTTGCAACAATGTTTTTTTTTGCTTTCTTTTTGTTTTTCATTTTATGCTCCTCTGCCTTCCTATGTTTTATAATTGCTACAATCTATTATAATACATTTGAATCTGATTACTAGACACCAATCTAACCTTATCTCCAGGGGAAAGGAGATCTTTCTACTTCCTGTAACTTTGCATTCAGCAATAAAAAAAATGTCCAGATTTATTAAACAGATTTTATTACAACTCGATATGATACCCTGAAGCGCTGCTCAACGTGCTGAATGGTGCTACTCCGGTGATCCACTACTTGCTGGAATGCTCATCTAAAAAGCTTGCAAAGTGAAGGGGCAGCACACTGGAAGCTCAGTGCAATGACTGCGAGAAACCGTCTTGCTCCTCCTTAAACCATGCCCCCCAATGCGTTTCGCTCCGCCCTCGGGGCTTAGTCATATGACTAAGCCCCAGGAGAGGGGAGAAATGCATTTGGGGCATGGTTTAAGGAGGAGCCGAAGCCGCTTCTCACAGTCATCACATGCTGAGCTGCTAGTGTGTCATGCCCTCCCATATGATTAAACCCTCAGGGGCCGGACGAAACGCATCAGGGCATGGTGTTAGGAGGAGCCGAGGCTGAGGCATCCCATAGTAAGCTGCTGGTGTTGCAGGTTTTTTTTTTCACGATATACACAATTTTTTTCTCCTAGGCTCCTCCTGAGACCATGCCCCTTGATGCACTTCACCCAACCTCCGGGGTTTAGTTATATGACTAAGCCCCAGTGGCAAGGCAAAACGCATCATGACGTGGTCTTAGGAGGAGACGAAGCTGAGGCCACTTCTCACAGTCATCACATACTGGGCTACCAGTGCCTGATGCCCTCCCATATGACTAAGCCCCCACAGGGTGGGATGAAATGCATCAGTGTGTCAACGTCCTACCTTTCCTCAGAGCTTGTGCATCCCATGTGCTGGTGTCCATCTTGGGTTTCTGCAAAGCATGGTGGGAACCTTTATGCCTTCAGGCTTCTGCGGCTCCTCCTCAGAAGGGTGTGGTTCATCACATTTAAGCCTGCTGTCTGCAAATGCTCTCTGCATTCGTGTCTTGTGTGTTAGTGTTGCAATAGCTCTGTTTATACTCTCATGACTCTCCTGGAATCTGACTCGGCTTTTGACTAGACCATTCTCTGCGTTTTCCTTTGATCTGACCTCCCGTTGCTGAACCCGGCCTGTGACCCATTATTCTTGTCTACTCTTCTGTACCGTTTGTCCCGTTGTTGTCGACCCGGCCTGCCCGACTACGCTATTGTCTGATCTGGTTCCTACCAGCTACACGCCATTGGCGGCGGCCATTACCGCAGCTGGGGTGTCTCGGGGGCCGCAACCTGGTTCCTGGCTGTGTCAAGTCCATCCCCACCATCAGGGGCCCTGGTGAAGGGCAGCCTGGGACTTAGACTCCGCGCCCTGAGGGACTCCGGTCTGTGGGTGGTGGTTGTCGTCAGTCAGTGCGTGACCCTGCCACTAGGCCTGCCTGTCCGTTCCTCAGCTCCTGCCCTGGCATCGTGTTTGGAGAAGCCAAAGCTGAGACCGCTTCTCACAGTCATCCCATAGTAAGCTGCGGGTGTTGCAGGTTTTTTTTTACAATATATACAATTTTTTCCTCCTAGGCTCCTCTTTAGACCACGCCCCTTGATGCACTTGACCCCACCTCTGAGGTTTAGTTATATGTCTAAGCCCCGGGGGTAAGGTGAAACGTATCAGTACGTGGTCTTAGCAGGAGACGAAGCTGAGGCCACTTCTCACAGTCATCATATACTAGGCTACCAGTGTCTGATGCCCTCCCATATGACTAAGCCTCCCCGGGGTGGGACGAAACGCATCAGGGGCATCAGGTTAGGAGAAGCCAAAGCTGAGACCGCTTCTCACAGTCATCATATAGTAAGCTGCTGGTGTTGCAGGTTTTATTGCAATATATACATTTTTTTCCTCCTAGGCTCCTCCTAAGACCATGCCCCTTGATGTACTTGACCCCACCTCTGAGGTTTAGTTATATGTCTAAGCCCCGGGGGTAAGGTGAAACGTATCAGTACGTGGTCTTAGCAGGAGTTGAAGCTGAGGCCACTTCTCACACTCATCACATACGGTATTGCCGGTGTGCGGCGCCTTCACATTGCAGGTTATATTACAACATATACAATTCTTTCCTCCTAGGCTCCTCCTAAGACCATGTCCACTGACACGTTTCGCTCCACCCCTGAGGCTTAGTCATATGACTAAGCCACTGGGGTGAGTTGAAACACATCAAGGGGTGTGGTCTTAGGCGTAACCGAAGTTGAGGCCACTTTTCGCAGTAATCACATGTCCAGTTGCCAGAGTGGAGCGCCTTCATTGCAGGTTTTATTACAATGCATACAATTTTTCCCAAACAAAAACCACATTCACAGAATTGGGTTCGAAAAAAAAAATTGTTCAAGAAAAATCAGCTCATTCGAATTTCCTTTTCACCGCTACAGTTGAAACATTCCGGAGCAAAAATTTATGAACAAAATTCTACCGGTGTATGGCCAGCTTAGAGCTACTCAGAATAAAAGTTAAATAAAAACTTCAATAGAAAAAAAAATTGAACTGGCAATTGCGATTTTTCACTTTTTTTATTAAACTATGTATCATTTTTAACCTTCAGGGTTTGTAAAAGATCCCATACGATACATTTTCTAAAATCACAGGACAGATAGAATAAAAAATAGTGCTACTTATTTTGTTGGTCTCATGATGGTTGAGCAAATGAGTGTCAACCTTTCCTTCTAGGCTCCTCCTAAGACCACGCCTACTGATGTGCTTCGCCCTGCTCTTGAGGCTTACTCATATGTCTAAGCCCCGGAGGCGAAACACATCAAGGGGTGTGGTCTTAGTTGTAGCCGAGGCAGCTTTTCACAGTAATCACATACTGAGCTGCCAGAGTGGGGCGCCTTTCACATTGCAGGTTTTATTACAATGCATACAATTTTTCCCTAACAAAAACCACATTCACAGAATTGGGTTCGAAAAAAAAAATTATTCAAGAAAAATCTGCTCCTTTAAATTTCCTTAAAGTTGACACATTCCAAAACACAAATTTATGAGCAAAATTCTACCGGTGTATGGCCAGCTTAAAAGTTAAATTACAACTTTAATAGAAAAAAACTCTTTTACTGCCAGGCAATGTGCACCATTTTTTTCACTTTAAAAAAAAAATGTATAATTTTCAACCTTCAGAGTTTGTAAAAGATCCCATACTATACATTATTCTAAAATCACAGGACAGATAGAATACAAAATGGTGCTACTTATTTTGTTGGTCAACAAATGAGTGTCAACCTTAGGGCTCTATATAATGATGGATATACGAGGTGGTATCAAAAAGTTTTGAGACTAGTTTTGTAACAGATCGCACAGATACAGGGAATGCCGACCTTTATAAGTCAGTGTGCCAAAAGACATTGTCCTGTGTACATCAGGAGCTGCACAACTGGTGCTATTCTGATCACGTGCGTTACCATGTTTGCTATTTCATCATGGACAGCAAGTTGGAACAAAGAGAAAATGTGAAATTCTGCGTGAAACCCGCACACCCAAGTTTCGTCACCGGTAATGATCATGAAGGACGGGTCATCCCGGCATGCTGACGGAGTTCTTGTCAAATTTTGATGGGGTTTTCCTTCTACTCCTGGGCCATAAGCCTGGGGATGAACTTGCCAGCAACAACACAGCGCATGTTCCGATCACAGGTGAGGATCTCCTGGACTGTTCTGTATGACACTCCGACAATGGCAGCAACGTTGTGGATTGTTCTCCGGCGATCATCATGCCCAAGTTGCCGAACGGTTTCGACATTTTTGGGGGTTTAGCTTGTTGAAGATTTTCCTGATCTCTCGTTATCTTCCAGTGATGTTCTTCCGCTTTTGAAGCACGTGCCTCTCAAAACACCTCGAGGACTCATTGCCAAATGTCTCTGTGGTAGTATTTGCTCAGTTTCACGCAGAAATTCAAATTTTCTCTTGGTTCTAACTCGCTGTCCATGATGAAACAGCAAACGTGGTAACCCATGTGGTCAGAATAGCACCAGTTACACAGCTCCTGATGTACACAGGACGATGTCTTTTGGCACACCAACTTACGAAGGTTGGTGCTTCCTGTGACTGTACGTGCAGCCTTGTGCTGCCATCTGTTGGCGTGTTACAAAACTAGTCTCGAAACTTTCTGATACTGCCTTGTATCTGTGCTATGCAGCAATGGTTCCGGGGGCACTGATGGCTGAAAGGGGTAATAAAGGAATCATTTGCATGACTCCATCAATTTACCCGTAAGCAAATAGCTTCCAGTTTTCGGGTTTTGTGCTGAAGGAAAGGACACGTGACTACCTGGTATGAGGCAACGCTGGATCTCCAAGTATTTTAGGGGTGGGCTTCATACATAGATGTTGGCACACAGGGGCGGACTGAGAACTCATGGGGCCCCAGGGCAGTAAGGGATCATGGGGCCCGTGTCCTTGCCCAAACTCAAAAAAGCCTATGAAAAAGGTACCAGGGGCATCTCATGGGGCCCCCTACTGACCCCGGGCCATCAGGCAGTGCCCGAGTTTCCAAATGGTCAGTCCGCCCCTGTTGGCACAGCAACCTCAGGATGCTCACTGGGAGCCAACATTGCGTCTCTCTCCACCTGCTTCCTACTTGCCCCTCAGTATTACTTACTGGCCTTTCGGGCTAAAAGCATGGCAGAGAAGTTTGAAGGACAGGCAGAGAACCGACGGGCTAAGCAATTAACTTCATTCTGCCGCCGTCCTCTCTGCAGGAGACGGCTGCTTAGGAAAGAGGAGAAAATACATCGGCATGACATTTGAAGAATATGCAATTAAAGCGAATTTCTGACTTCTTTGGGACTTTGGGAGACTTTAGCTGAGACATATTCCTAATTAGTGAATGAAGGCACTAATCAGGTGGCATTTACAACTGAATGTCCCAAACGCAACGTCACCCACAAGGGTCAACTTAGGATGCCAATCCAAAGTTCTAAAGTAGTGAGGGAGGCAATCAGTTGAAGCCGTGACAGGAATGAGGAACAATAAAGCTAGGCAGAGAAAACTAATGGGTAACAATACGCCTAAGTAGAGTTATCGAGAGAGGAGCAATATCTAGGGGGTAACAATAAGGCTAAATGGAGTTAAATGGGGGGGTTACAGAAAGGTTAAGTAGGTTTAACTGGGGGTAACAATAAGATTAGATAAGTTATCTAGGGGGTAACAGTCAAGTTAAGTAGTGTTATCATGGGGGTAACAAGAAGGCTAAGTTGAGTTAAATAGAGGGTAACAACAGGAATAATTACAGGTAACAAGGGAGTAACAATAAAGCTAAGTAGAGTTAACTAGAGGGTAACAATAAGGTGAAGTTGGGGTAACTAGAGGGTAACAATAAGGTGAAGTTGGAGTAACTAGAGGGTAACAATAAGGTGAAGTTGGGGTAACTAGAGGGTAACAATAAGGTGAAGTAGGGGTAACTAGAGGGTAACAATAAGGTGAAGTTGGGGTAACTAGAGGGTAACAATAAGGTGAAGTAGGGGTAACTAGAGGGTAACAATAAGGTGAAGTTGGGGTAACTAGAGGGTAACAATAAGGTGAAGTTGGAGTAACTAGAGGGTAACAATAAGGTGAAGTTGGGGTAACTAGAGGGTAACAATAAGGTGAAGTAGGGGTAACTAGAGGGTAACAATAAGGTGAAGTAGTGGTAACTAGAGGGTAACAATAAGGTGAAGTTGGGGTAACTAGAGGGTAACAATAAGGTGAAGTAGGGGTAACTAGAGGGTAACAATAAGGTGAAGTTGGGGTAACTAGAGGGTAACAATAAGGTGAAGTTGGAGTAACTAGAGGGTAACAATAAGGTGAAGTTGGGGTAACTAGAGGGTAACAATAAGGTGAAGTAGGGGTAACTAGAGGGTAACAATAAGGTGAAGTAGGGCTAACTAGAGGGTAACAATAAGGTGAAGTTGGGGTAACTAGAGGGTAACAATAAGGTGAAGTAGGGGTAACTAGAGGGTAACAATAAGGTGAAGTTGGGGTAACTAGAGGGTAACAATAAGGTGAAGTTGGAGTAACTAGAGGGTAACAATAAGGTGAAGTTGGGGTAACTAGAGGGTAACAATAAGGTGAAGTAGGGGTAACTAGAGGGTAACAATAAGGTGAAGTAGGGGTAACTAGAGGGTAACAATAAGGTGAAGTTGGGGTAACTAGAGGGTAACAATAAGGTGAAGTTGGGGTAACTAGAGGGTAACAAGAAGGTAAAGTTGGGGTAACTAAAGGGTAACAATAAGGTGATGTTGGGGTAACTAGAGGGTAACAATAAGGTGATGTTGGGGTAACTAGAGGGTAACAATCAGATTAAGTAAAGTAAAGTATTTACCTAAAGGGAAAAATAAGGTAAAGTAGAGTTAACTAGTGGGGTAAGGATAGTTAATTGGGGCACTAAGAAGGGATCTTCCAACATTAATCGTAGAGCTAACTAAGGAGTAACAATAAGGCTAAGAAGGGTTAACAATGAGGCCAAGCAGAGGTACAGTAGCTTGGAGGTAACAATACGGTTAAGCAGAGAAAGCTAGGGGGTAACAATGGGGTTAAGTAGAGGTAACTAGGGGGGTAAGGATAGTTAATTGGGGCACTGAGAAGGGATCTTTCAACATTAATCGTAGAGTTAACTAAGGAATGACAATAAGGCTAAGTAGGGTTAACTAGGGGGTAACAATGAGGTTAAGTAAAGGCAACTAGGGGGTAACAATACAGTTAAGCTGAGGTAGCTAGGGGGTAACAATACAGTTAAGCTGAGGTAGCTAGGGGGTAACAATACAGTTAAGCTTAGGTAGCTAGGGGGGTAACAATACAGTTAAGCTGAGGTAGCTAGGGGGGTAACAATACGGTTAAGCTGAGGTAGCTAGGGGGTAACAATACAGTTGAGCTGAGGTAGCTAGGGGGGTAACAATACAGTTAAGCTGAGGTAGCTAGGGGGTAACAATACAGTTAAGCTGAGGTAGCTAGGGGGTAACAATACAGTTAAGCTGAGGTAGCTAGGGGGGTAACAATACAGTTAAGCTGAGGTAGCTAGGGGGGTAACAATACGGTTAAGCTGAGGTAGCTAGGGTGTAACAATGAGGTTAAGTAGAGGCAACTAAGGGGTAACAATGAGGTTAAGTAGAGGTAGCTAGGGGGTAACAATTCAGTTAAGTAGAGACAGATAGGGGGTAACAATGAGGTTAAGTAGAGGCAACTAGGGGGTAGCAATGAGGTTAAGTAGAGGCAACTAGGGGGTAACAATGAGGTTAAACAGAGGAAGCTATGGGGTAAAAATGAGGTTAAGCAGAGGTAGCTAGGGGGTATCAATGAGGTTAAGTAAAAGGCAACCAGGGGGTAGCAATGAGGTTACGCAGAGGTAGCTAGGGGGTAACAATACGGTTAAGCTGAGGTAGCTAGGGGTAACAATGAGGTTAAGTAGAGGTAGCCAGGGGGTAACAATGCAGTTAAGCTGAGGTAGCTAGTGGGGTAAGGATAGTTAATTGGGGCACTAAGAAGGGATCTTTGAACATTAATCGTAGAGTTAACTAAGGAATAACAATACGGCTAAGAAGGGGTAACAATGAGGTTATGTAGAGTTATCTAGAGGGTAACAATAAGGTGAAGTTGGGGTAACTAGGAGGTAACAATACAGTTAAGAAGAGGTAACTAGAGGATAACAAGAAGGTAAGCAGAGTAAACTAGAGGGTAACAAGAAGGTAAGTAGAGTAAACTAGAGGGTAACAAGAAGGTAAGTAGAGTAAACTAGAGGATAACAAGAAGGTAAGTAAAGTAAACTAGAGGGTAACAAGGAGGTAAGTAGAGTAAACTAGAGGGTAACAAGGAGGTAAGTAAACTAGAGGGTAACAAGAAGGCAAGTAGAGTAAACTAGAGGGTAACAAGAAGGTAAGTAGAGTAAACTAGAGGGTAACAAGAAGGTAAGTAGAGTAAACTAGAGGGTAAGAAGAAGGTAAGTAGAGTAAACTAGAGGGTAACAAGATGGTAAGTGGAGTAAACTAGAGGGTAACAAGAAGGTAAGTAGAGTAAACTAGAGGGTAAGAAGAAGGTAAGTAGAGTAAACTAGAGGGTAACAAGAAGGTAAGTAGAGTAAACTAGAGGGTAACAAGAAGGTAAGTAGGGTAAACTAGAGGGTAACAAGAAGGTAAGTAGGGTAAACTAAGGAGTACCAATAAGGCTAAGCCGAGCTAACGAGGGAAGAACAGTGAGGTGAAGTAGAACCAACTAGGGGGTAGCAGCAATCAGGTTACACAGAGTTAATTATGGGGTAACAATAAAGTAAAGTTAACTAGAGGGTAACAATCAGATTCAGTAGATTTAACTAAAGGGAACAATGAGGTTCAGCAGAGTTAACTAGTAGGGTAACAATCAGGCTAGGCAGAGTTAATTGGGGACTAAGAAGGGATATTCCAACATTGATCATTGTATACTTCGATGTATTTATAAAAGGTTGACATATCTACATTCTCTGCAATTAGTGTGAAGGCGATAAATGCCGCATCACAGCCAGCACCATCTAGCGGTCGTACCACATTATGGCCAGTAGATGGTGCTGAGTATAACAGAAAATAAGTATGCTCCTGCTTGCCATCTAGTGGTCACATTGTGGCATGTCGTGAAATCAGTTACAGCTTTGGGTACTTACATCCTGCGCAGTTTCTTGTATGGAGAGAACGCTCCGGGGGGTACAGACTTGATCCCATTCTGCTCCAAGCGTCTGAAGAGAAGGTAAGATATAATGAAAATAAAATCAGAGCCAGGCTATTATTTTTAGAGCTGCGGATTACAGAATAGGCTGCACTTGCACTCATTTTCAACACAGATACAGCATTTTTCTTTACAGCGGATTCAAAACATGGCGCCATCTCAATTTCATCCGTCAAAAAGAACAAATCCTAAAATCCACGAGGTCATATTTCTTAGAAATATTCAGTGAGACCTTTATAGATGATAACAGGAAAGGAAACCAATAATTAGTGAAAGCTAAACATCCATCCGACTCCGACCTCCGACTCCGACCTTCTGAGTTGCAGCCCAGGACATGCAAGCTAGTAAAGTCACAGAAGAGTCAGGTGGACTGATGTGTGCCCTTGCCTGAGCATAATTATAGGGAACCTTCACCATACTTCACACAGTATCAGTCAGACTTTACATATTTACCACAAAGGAACCCACCAAATCATTTTCAGGTCACTCATAGGGAACCCTTACTAATACCAATTCATTGGTGGTCAGTGGGAAGAATGTTCCTTACATTAGTGGTCAGTGGGAAGAATGCCCCTTACATTGGGGGTCAGTGGGAAGAATGCCCCTTACATTGGTGATCAGTGGGAAGAATGTCCCTTACATTGGTGGTCAGTGGGAAGAATGTCCCTTACATTGGAGGTCAGTGGGAAGAATGTCCCTTACATTGGGGGTCAGTGGGAAGAATGTCCCTTACATTGGGGGTCAGTGGGAAGAATGTTCCTTACATTGGGGGTCAGTGGGAAGAATGCTTCTTACATTGGTGATCAGTGGGAAGAATGCCCTTTACATTGGGGGTCAGTGGGAAGAATGCCCTTTACATTGGGGGTCAGTGGGAAGAATGCCCTTTACATTGGGGGTCAGTGGGAAGAATGTCCCTTACATTGGGGGTCAGTGGGAAGAATGCCCTTTACATTGGGGGCCAGTGGGAAGAATGCCCTTTACATTGGGGGTCAGTGGGAAGAATGTCCCTTACATTGGGGGTCAGTGGGAAGAATGCTTCTTACATTGGTGATCAGTGGGAAGAATGCCCTTTACATTAGGGGTCAGTGGGAAGAATGCCCTTTACATTGGGGGTCAGTGGGAAGAATGTCCCTTACATTGGGGGTCAGTGGGAAGAATGTCCCTTACATTGGCGGTCAGTGGGAGAATGTCCCTTACATTGGGGGATCAGTGGGAAGAATGTCCCTTACATTGGGGGTCAGTGGGAAGAATGTCCCTTACATTGGGGGTCAGTGGGAAGAATGTCCCTTACATTGGTGGTCAGTGGGAAGAATGTCCCTTACATTGGGGGTCAGTGGGAAGAATGTCCCTTACATTGGGGGTCAGTGGGAAGAATGTCCCTTACATTGGTGGTCAGTGGGAAGAATGTCCCTTACATTGGGGGTCAGTGGGAAGAATGTCCCTTACATTGGGGGTCAGTGGGAAGAATGCCCCTTACATTGGTGATCAGTGGGAAGAATGTCCCTTACATTGGTGGTCAGTGGGAAGAATGTCCCTTACATTGGTGGACAGTGGGAAGAATGCAGATGTAAAGGGGAACTCTGCTGGTTCAGATGTAAAGGGGGAACTCTGCGGATTCTGATATAAGCTGGGGAGTCTTTCACGTAAACTAATCAATATACACTTATTGGGATTTTTGTTTTACCAAAGACAAGAAGCAGAATACATTTTGGCCTAAATTAATGAAGAAATTTGATCTTTTACATTTTTCTATGGGTATGTTTAAAAAAAAAAAAAAAAAAATCAAATCCACCCAAAAGAAAGCTCTATTTATGGGGGGAAAAAATGACACATTTCATTTATGTGCAGTGTTGCGTGACCACGCAATAGCCAGTTAAAGTAAACCAGCGCCGTATCGCAAAAAATGGCCTGGTCAGGAAGGGGTTAAAGCTTTTTGGAGGTCAAGTGGCCACTTTACCTAAACTAAACTTTAAAAAAATATTTGAAAGTACAACTTTCTCTTTTTGAACTCTCAGGAGCACAACTGGACTAAAAAGACCCTTCCAGCAACTTTTCAATGACAACAAAATTCCAAAAGATTCCCCTTGTTTCCATAATGGCCGTAAGAGACCCAATCATCAATGTCAGATGTACCGGATGGTACATGTAGGAATAGGCAAATTATTTTCATATCAAATGTGCTGAAGCCATCTGTAGAATTTTGACTATTTAACTTCAACTACTTATTTTGGGGAAAAAAGACCCTTCCAGCAACTTTTTACTGACAACAAAATTCCAAAAGATTCCCCTTGTTTCCATAATGGCCGTAAGAGACCCAATCATCAATGTCAGATGTACCAGATGGGAGCTTCCGACTGTTCATGTAGGAATAGGCAAATCATTTTCACAGCAAATGTGCTGAAGCCATCTGTAGAATTTGGACTATTTAACTTCAACTACTTATTTTGGGGAAAAAAGACACTTCCAGCAACTTTTTAACTATAACAAAATTCCAAAAAATTCCCTTTCTCTCAATAATGGTTGTAAGAGAGCCACCATCAATGTCAAATGTACCGGATGGGAGCTACCGATTATCCATGTAGAAATAGGCAAATTATTTTCATTAATTTTTTCGGATTAGCCCCGCAAATGTGCTGATGCCATCTGTGGAATTTTGACTATTTAACTTCAGCGACTTATTTTGGGCAAAAAGACCATTCCAGCAACTATTTAACTATAGCAAAACTCCAAAAGATTCCCTTTCTCTACATAGTGGTCGTAAAAGGGCCAACTATCAATGTCAAATGTATCGGATGGGAGCTACCGATTGTTCATGTAGGAATAGGCAAATTATTTTCATTAATTTTTTCGGATTAGCCCCGCAAATGTGCCATAGCCATCTGTAGAATTTTGACTATTTAACTTCAACTACTTATTTTAGGCAAAAAAGACCCTTCCAGCAACTTTTTAACTATAACAAAACTCAAAAAGATTCCCTTTCTCTACATAGTGGCCGTAAAAGGGCCAACCATCAATGTCATATGTACCGGGATGGGAGCTAGTGGCTGTTCATGTAGGAATAGGCAAATTATTTTCATAGCAATTGGGCTGAAGCCTTCTGTAGAATTTTGACTATTTAACTTCAGCGACTTATTTTGGGCAAAAAGACCCTTCCAGCAACTTTTTAACTAAAACAAAACTCAAAAAGTTTCCCTTTCTCTCTATAAAGGTCTTAAGAGAGCCAACCATCTATGTCAAATGTACCGGATGGAAGCTACCGATTGTTCATGTAGGAATAGGCAAATTATTTTCATTAATTTTTTCGGATTAGCCCCGCAAATGTGCTGAAGCCATCTGTAGAATTTTGACTATTTAACTTCAACTACTTATTTTGGGCAACTTTTTAACTATCACAAAACTCCAAAAGTTTCCCTCTCTCTCCATAAAGGTCATAAGAGAGCCAACCATCAATGTCAGATGTACCGGATGGGAGCTACCGATTGTTCATGTAGGAATAGGCAAATTATTTTCATAAATTTTTTCGGATTAGCCCCTCAAATGTGCCAAAGATAATCTGTAGAATTTTGACTATTTAACTTCAATTACTTATTCTGGGCAAAAAGACCCTTCCAGCAACTTTTTAACTATAACAAAACTCAAAAAGATTCGCTTTCTCTACATAGTGGCCGTAAAAGGGCCAACCATCGTGGTCAAATGTACTGGATGGGAGCTGCTGACTGTTCATGTAGGAATAGGCAAATTATTTTCATAGCAAATGTGCTGAAGCCTTCTATAGAATTTTGACTATTTAACTTCAGCGACTTATTCTGGGCAAAAAGACCCTTCCAGCAACTTTTTAACTAAAACAAAACTCAAAAAGTTTCCCTTTCTCTCTATAAAGGTCTTAGGGGAGACAACCATTGATGTCAAATGTACCGAATGGGAGCTACCGATTGTTCATGTAGGAATATGCAAATTAATTTCATACATTTTTTCGGATTATCCCCGCAAATGTGCCATAGCCATCTGTAGAATTTTGACTATTTAACTTCAACTACTTATTTTAGGCAAAAAAGACCCTTCCAGCAACTTTTTAACTATAACAAAACTCAAAAAGATTTGCTTTCTCTACATAGTGGCCCTAAAAGGGCCAACCATCGTTGTCAAATGTACCGGATGGGAGCTACTGACTGTTCATGTAGGAATAGACAAATTATTTTCATAATTTGTTTCTGATTAGCCCCTCAAATGTGCCAAAGATAATCTGTAGAATCTTGACTATTTAACTTCAATTACTTATTCTGGGCAAAAAGACCCTCCAGCAACTTTTTAACTATAACAAAACTCAAAAAGATTCGCTTTCTCTACATAGTGGCCGTAAAAGGGCCAACCATCAATGTCAAATGTACTGGATGGGAGCTACTGACTGTTCATGTAGGAATAGGCAAATTATTTTCATAATTTTTTTCTGATTAGCCCCTCAAATGTGCCAAAGATAATCTGTAGAATTTTGACTATTTAACTTCAGCGACTTATTCTACGCCATAACCAGATTTCCACGTCAAGCCTATATTCCGAGCAACAAGAGCGGCAGGAAAGTAATTTTCTAGATAATAGACAGGTATTACTCCTAAATGACTAATCTTGGCTTTCATAGCTAATTTCCGATTACCAAGATTGCTTTTACATGAAGAGTTCGGTCACCTTTGAAAGTGCCCTTCTTAAAGCCTCAAAAAGCCCCCCTGGGATTCGCTAATTAATATCTCGCGCTAAGTGTCCCGAGACGGCGATGCGCGGAGAAGAGGTGATGTGTCAGCTGTGCCCATGGAGCACAATGACCTGACTCAACACTCCCATCAATTACATTTCGGAGATGTCAGCAGGAGCCCATGTAATGATTTGGTGTTATAATAAAGCGCGTTCAATGTTTTTCAGCTCGGCTGACTCTTCCGGCTGTTGGATCGCAGCTGCGTATTAAGTGAAGTCACCGGAGCCCCGGAGCGGACTGGACAGTGGAGGAGATCAGCTGTAACAGAGAGCCCTGGTGGTAATTACAGGAGGAAATGGGGCCTCCCCGTTCTTCTGCAACACATGGCGAGGCAGGCCTCTGTTCGGCTTCCAGGAGCCTCACGGTCATTTAACTTTACAAGGGGCGATGAATCAGTGTCTGTCAAGCGCTTGTGTTGCACAGTAGCACGTCTAGGAAGTCTGTAAAAAAAAAAAAGGTGGAAAACAACACCTGCTTACACCGCTGTTAGACCGCGGGCTCAGACTATGGAGTCATCCATATCCGAAGGGTCTCCATGACTCAAGAAGCTCTGACTGAAGAAGGTGACTATACAAGGCAGATTCCACTTCCCATCAGAATTAATAAATGCGCCTATATTGCAAAAAAGAAAAATGGGTGGTTCTCAAAAAATGTTTTGCATTGGAGCCCAGAAAGTGTTGCAACCGCGTTTCGAAATATGGAGATGCCCAATCCCAACGCACAGTTTCCTAAAAGAAATGGCTGTATGCATAGGTGGGTGCTGCAGCGACCGTCGGCTGGAACCGAGCGGAGTCAACGTAGAGAAATGTCACCAGCACACCAAGGATCTCCATTGTGGGTTCTGAAAAGGCTTTAATGAAGTTACAGCAAGGCAACGTTTCGGAGTCTTGCAGGGCCCCTTCATCAGGCAATGTGACCATCGAAATATGGAGGACCTTCAGTTAAGCTAGCAGGCAAGGCCCAAGCTTGAAAATGATGGTTCCCAGGGAGAGCTCCTTCAGTGTGTCCTCCTCCTTCTCCCACTGACCACCAATGTAACAAGGGGGATTCTTCCCACTGACCTCCAATGTAAGGGACATTCTTCCCACTGACCACCAATGTAAGGAGCATTCTTCCCACTGACCACCAATGTAAGGAGCATTCTTCCCACTGACCACCAATGTAAGGGACATTCTTCCCACTGACCCCCAATGTAAGGGACATTCTTCCCACTGACCACCAATGTAAGGAGCATTCTTCCCACTGACCACCAATGTAAGGGACATTCTTCCCACTGACCACCAATGTAAGGAGCATTCTTCCCACTGACCACCAATGTAAGGGACATTCTTCCCACTGACCACCAATGTAAGGAGCATTCTTCCCACTGACCCCCAATGTAAGGGACATTCTTCCCACTGACCACCAATGTAAGGAGCATTCTTCCCACTGACCACCAATGTAAGGGACATTCTTTCCACTGACCACCAATGTAAGGAGCATTCTTCCCACTGATCACCAATGTAAGGGACATTCTTCCCACTGACCACCAATGTAAGGGACATTCTTCCCACTGACCCCAATGTAAGGGACATTCTTCCCACTGACCACCAATGTAAGGAGCATTCTTCCCACTGACCACCAATGTAAGGGACATTCTTCCCACTGACCACCAATGTAAGGAGCATTCTTCCCACTGACCCCCAATGTAAGGGACATTCTTCCCACTGACCCCCAATGTAAGGGACATTCTTCCCACTGACCACCAATGTAAGGGACATTCTTCCCACTGACCCCCAATGTAAGGGACATTCTTCCCACTGACCCCCAATGTAAGGGACATTCTTCCACTGACCTCCAATGTACGGGACATTCTTCCCACTGACCACCAATGAAAGGAGCATTCTTCCCACTGACCTCCAATGTAAGGGACATTCTTCCCACTGACCCTCAATGTAAGGAACATTCTTCCCACCGACCACCAATGTAGGGAGCATTCTCCCTACTTATAGCCAATATAAGGAGTATTCTTCCCTCTGACCACCAATGAATTATCCTTACCGAGGGCCACCACTGTAGAGAGGGTATTTTTCCCACTAACACCTGATAAATTGGTTTTAAAAGGGGTTCCCCAAGATCTGGAAATTATTTTAAGGGTTCCTCTGGGGTAAAAAGGTTGGGAAAGGTCAAAAATAGTAGCTTGCATTTTTCCCTCAGCACAGGTTTCATTTATAAAGAATAAAAACAGGAAAAACTTACATCTCGGTCATAGTTTCTGGGAGGTTAGCTGGAATCGCTGTGAGACCTTTTCCTCTGCAATCCACGATACCATTGCTGCAGGTACACATTGCTGGACAGGAGCCGATGGAAAGGCTGCAGATCTGACTGCTAGTAGGATCTGTCTGACCTGTAAAAAGAACAAAGGATGAAGAGTGCAGCAGACATTCCGAGGGCAGACAGCAAGAAGAGGCCATGAATCAAAGGAGGTCTACACAAAAAAACAGGATGAAAAACAGGGCTGCAAAGTTTATTAAAGCAAGAGTTATTTCTATAGAATATGATCATAGAGTTATTGTGACAGATCAATAATCAATATGATCCTCAAGTCAGGAGAGGAACAGAAACAAACATCTGTCTGTGTTATTCATGAAGGAGTCATCAGACCCTTAGACATAGCATGGAAACTACTGTATGCATTGCACAACTGGTAAACTTCCCTTGGCAATAATGTTTGGAAGGCAGCCATTCTCAACCAGGGTTCCTCCAGAGGTTTCCAGGGGTCCTTGAGTCCTGATTGACTTCCCATTTCATGTTGCCTGCATGGTCCCAGATCCAAAAACACCTGGCAGATCCAGTGACATGACACCAATGATCTTTTTATCTATCTGTAGGGGTGGCATTGTGACCACCAATGTAAGGAGGGGTATTCTTCCCAATGACCACCAATATAAGGGGCATTCTTCCCACTGACCACCAATGTAAGGGACATTCTTCCCTGACTACCAATGTAAGGGACATTCTTCCCTGACTACTAATGTAAGGAGCATTCTTCCCACTGACCCCCAATCTAAGGAGTTTTCTTCCCAATGACCACCAATTTGAGGAGCATTTTTCCCACTGATCACCAAAGTAAGGAGTTTTCTTCCCAATGACCACCAATTTAAGAAGCATTCTTCTGAATGACCACCAATATAAGGGGAATTCTTCCTGACTCCCAATGTAAGGAGCATTCTTCCCACTGACCCCCGATGTAAGGGGCATTCTTCCCAGTAACCATCAATGTAAGGGACATTCTTCCCACTGACCACCAATGTAAGGGACATTCTTCCCACTGACCCCCAATGTAAGGAACATTCTTCCCACTGACCCCCAATGTAAGGGACATTCTTCCCTCTGACCCCCAATCTAAGGAGTTTTCTTCCCAATGACCACCAATTTGAGGAGCATTTTTCCCACTGATCACCAATGTAAGGAGTTTTCTTCCCAATGACCACCAATTTAAGAAGCATTCTTCTGAATGACCACCAATATAAGGGGGATTCTTCCCTGACTCCCAATGTAAGGAGCATTCTTCCCACTGACCCCCGATGTAAGGGGCATTCTTCCCAGTAACCATCAATGTAAGGGACATTCTTCCCACTGACCACCAATGTAAGGGACATTCTTCCCACTGACCACCAATGTAAGGGACATTCTTCCCACTGATCACCAATGTAAGGGACATTCTTCCCACTGACCCCCAATGCAATGGGGGGAGGGGGAATTGTACCCATTGATCATCAATGAATTAGTTTTAGACAAAAAAAATGTATGTCAAGTGTTATTCCTCTAGGGTAAAAAGGTTGTGGAAGGTTGCTGGAACATGATCATCAACTTAGAACAAGAGATGTTCCGGTGGAATATTCCAACCCAACTTTGCAAATGATAAGCTGTGATTACTGTTATGTCGTTCATTTTCGGAAAGCTCACATTATTTGTAATGCGAAAGACTGTCCATTAGGAGGAAGTGGCCAATTTTAGTGCATCACAATAAATACATCTACCCTTCACCCATCTATCATACACCTTACATATTCTGTAGCAAAACCTACCAGAACACGATGATAGTGAGTAGTAGACAGGTGGTATTGTTATTCATTGATTAGACCTATGCCACTATGTTGCCTTGAGGAAGGAATCCGGCAAGGTTCCGAAATGTTGGCTTGCTATGCCTTGGGTTACATTGTGTTCACAATAAACACGCAATATGCATCTATTTGGAGTGCTGGTGACTTTCCATCGTTGCATTAGGTTCTGGCATGGCACTATGAGTGGCATTCCCTTTGAACGCCCATCATTACAAGGTTGAGTATCATAAGGAGTGCAGCTTTTATTTGGACTTTACCATGTCTGGACCTTACTAGTGTATTCTCATGTTTGTCATCCAGTGAACAGTCTCCACATGAAAGCCCTTCTGTTCGTGCTATCCCATTGGTGGGGAAATCCTGAGGGCAGTGACCTGGTGACAGGGCCATCTTAATAGCATCATGAGCCCCTGGGCAATGTAATGTACTGGGGCCCCTACCAGCCTGCCCAAATTTAAGCACCTACTCTCAAGATTTAAAGTAAATCTAAGGGGCATTCTTCCCACTGACCACCAATGTAAGGGACATTCTTCCCTGACTACCAATGTAAGGGACATTCTTCCCTGACTACTAATGTAAGGAGCATTCTTCCCACTGACCCCCAATCTAAGGAGTTTTCATCCCAATGACCACCAATTTGAGGAGCATTTTTCCCACTGATCACCAAAGTAAGGAGTTTTCTTCCCAATGACCACCAATTTAAGAAGCATTCTTCTGAATGACCACCAATATAAGGGGAATTCTTCCCTGACTCCCAATGTAAGGAGCATTCTTCCCACTGACCCCCGATGTAAGGGGCATTCTTCCCAGTAACCATCAATGTAAGGGACATTCTTCCCACTGACCACCAATGTAAGGGACATTCTTCCCACTGACCCCCAATGTAAGGGACATTCTTCCCACTGACCCCCAATCTAAGGAGTTTTCTTCCCAATGACCACCAATTTGAGGAGCATTCTTCTGAATGACCACCAATATAAGGGGGATTCTTCCCTGACTCCCAATGTAAGGAGCATTCTTCCCACTGACCCCCGATGTAAGGGACATTCTTCCCAGTAACCATCAATGTAAGGGACATTCTTCCCACTGACCACCAATGTAAGGGACATTCTTCCCACTGACCACCAATGTAAGGGACATTCTTCCCACTGACCCCCAATGTAAGGGACATTCTTCCCACTGATCACCAATGTAAGGGACATTCTTCCCACTGACCCCCAATGCAATGGGGGGAGGGGGAATTGTACCCATTGATCATCAATGAATTAGTTTTAAACAAAACAAATGTATGTCAAGTGTTATTCCTCTAGGGTAAAAAGGTTGTGGAAGGTTGCTGGAACATGATCATCAACTTAGAACAAGAGATGTTCCGGTGGAATATTCCAACCCAACTTTGCAAATGATAAGCTGTGATTACTGTTATGTCGTTCATTTTCGGAAAGCTCACATTATTTGTAATGCGAAAGACTGTCCATTAGGAGGAAGTGGCCAATTTTAGTGCATCACAATAAATACATCTACCCTTCACCCATCTATCATACACCTTACATATTCTGTAGCAAAACCTACCAGAACACGATGATAGTGAGTAGTAGACAGGTGGTATTGTTATTCATTGATTAGACCTATGCCACTATGTTGCCTTGAGGAAGGAATCCGGCAAGGTTCCGAAATGTTGGCTTCCTATGCCTTGGGTTACATTGTGTTCACAATAAACACGCAATATGCATCTATTTGGAGTGCTGGTGACTTTCCATCTTTGCATTTGGTTCTGGCATGGCACTATGAGTGGCATTCCCTTTGAGCGCCCATCATTACAAGGTTGAGTATCATAAGGAGTGCAGCTTTTATTTGGACTTTACCATGTCTGGACCTTACTAGTGTATTCTCATGTTTGTCATCCAGTGAACAGTCTCCACATGATAGCCGTTCTGTTCGTGCTATCCCATTGGTGGGGAAATCCTGAGGGCAGTGACCTAGTGACAGGGCCATCTTAATAGCATCATGAGCCCCTGGGCAATGTAATGTACTGGGGCCCCTACCAGCCTGCCCAAATTTAAGCACCTACTCTCAAGATTTAAAGTATAAATAGTTGATAGAACTAAACATATTTAATTTAATTAATTTAATTGAATAGATTTTAAATAATAAAAAAATATTCCATAAATCAAAGACTAATCAACACAAAGGGCACAGTACAGGAGGAGTCAGGAGGGCACAATAATGGGATCAAGAGGGCAAAGTACAGGGGGAGTCAGGAGGGCACAATAATGGGAGCAGCAGGGTACAGTACAGGGGGAGTCAGGAGGGCACAATAATGGGATCAGGAGGGCACAGTACAGGAGGAGTCAGGAGGGCACAATACAGGGATCAAGAGGGCACAATAATGGGATCAGGAGGGCACAGTACAGGGGGGGTCAGGAGGGCACAATAATGGGATCAGGAGGGCACAGTACAGGGGGAGTCAGGAGGGCACAATAATGGGATCAGGAGGGCACAGTACAGGGGGAGTCAGGAGGGCACAATAATGGGATCAGGAGGGCACAGTACAGGGGGAGTCAGGAGGGCACAATAATGGGATCAGGAGGGCACAGTACAGGGGGAGTCAGGAGGGCACAATAATGGGATCAGGAGGGCACAGTACAGGTTCTGGGATGCTTAATAAAAAGCGTGACTATCCCGGGAAATCCAGGACAGCTGGCAAGTATGATGTAATGTAAGATTATCATGGGGCCCCCAATGCACCTGGATTAAGACAGCCCTGCCTGGTGATAGTTTGCAGCAAGAAAGCAGGAACAACTGGGGTCTCCAGCCCATTTCAACCTTCTGTAGATCTGGGGAAGACCAGCTCTTGATTACACTCTGCGAATAGGGTGAGCCCACTTCACAAGCCATAACTATTAGTCAAAGTGAAAAATCAGTGGATCCAATGGAATATATAATCTGTTGTAATCTTCAAGCTCAAGAGGTAGGTCTTTATTATTTTAAGTATTTCTGTGGGCCCTCGGTGTGATAAAAGTAAAGAGGGAAGGATGAGGGAACTGCACAACTTTATGATAAGTCCAGTATAAGTCTGGCCAACATCGACCTTCGGGAGCTCTGGTGAAGACCAACACTTGATTAGACCTCATGCCTCAGGTGAGCACATGTTACCTGCCAGGGGGAGCCACAACAATTACTCTAGGTGCAAAATCAGTTTTGGTGGGGCACTGGATCCAAACAAATGTATAATCTAATGTGATCTCTAGTCTTAAGAGGCAGCTCTCAAGTACACAGTGTATCCCTATGGGTCCCCAGATTGGTCAATGGAAAAAAGGAGGGACGAGGGCACTACACAACTTTAGGATAAGGCCAGTACAGGTCTCCAGTTGATGTCAACCTTTAGAATCTCTTTTGAAGACTAATTCTGGATTAGACCTTATGCCTTGCATGAGGCCATGTCACCTGTTCGGGGGAGCCACAACAGTTACCCTAAGTGCATAATGTGTTTTATTGGAGCACTGGATCAAATGGTATGTATAGTCTGGTGCAATCTTCAGTCTTAAGAGGCAGCTTTCAAGTACAAACGGTATCACTATGGGTCCCCAGAGCAGTCAAAGGAAAATGGGAGGGACGAGGGCACCACACAACTTTATGGTAAGCCCAGTATAGGTCTCCAACCAACATCAACCTTCGTGGGCATTGGTGAAGACCAACCCTTGCTTAGACCCTGCATCTCAGGTGAGCCCATGTCACCTGCCAGTGGGAGCCACAATTACTCAAAGTGCAAAATCTGTGTTGGTGGAGCACTGGATCAAAATTAATGTATAATCTGGTGTAATCCCTAGTTTTAAGAGGCGGCTCTCTATTACACAGGGTATTCCTATGGGTCCCTGAAGTGGTCAAAGAAAAGTGGGAAGGAAGAGGGCACCACACAACTATATGATAAGCCCAATATAGGTGTCCAGCCAATGTCAACCTTCAGGAGCTCTGGCGAAAGATCAACCCTTGCTTAGACCCCACACCGTAGATGAGCCCACATCACCTGCCAGGGGCACCATAACAATTACTCTATTTTCAAAACCAGTGTTGGTGGATATATAGGTCTCTGACCCATCTCAACCTTCAGAAGCTCTGGTGAAAACCAACTCTTGATTAGACCCTACGTCACCTGCCAGACGGCACTATAACAATACACTTGATTGGGTACTACAACTTGTTAAACATTCTTCAAATAGAAGATGATTAGAGACTATGGGCATGGTACAGGTAATGATAAGAGACTGCAGACATGGTACAGGAGATGATCAAAGACTGTAGAGATGATACAAGAAATGGTCTAAGACTGTGGATATCATACAGAGATTACGGACATGGTACAGGAGATGATCAGAGACTACGGGCATGGTACAGGAGATGATCAGAGACTACGGGCATGGTACAGGAGATGATTAGAGACTAAGGGCATGGTACAGGAGATGATTAGAGACTACGGACATGGTACAGGAGATGATCAGAGACTACGGGCATGGTACAGGTGATGATCAGAGACTAAGGGCATGGTACAGGAGATGATCAGAGACTACGGACATGGTACAGGAGATGATGAGAGACTACGAGCATGGTACAGGTGATGATCAGAGACTACGGGCATGGTACAGGAGATGGTCAGAGACTACAGGCATGGTACAGGTGTCAAGAAAGTAGGCCTTAGATATCAAATAAATACATAACTACACTGTAACTGCTGGTTTAAACATTATGGTTCAAACCTGGGCTGTGAACTCATCAGAACATTTTAAAGTAACTAAAACAAGCAAGTTAAGAATGTTTTATGACATGACCATTTAGGAACATAAGTCAAAGATTGTCCTGCACCTTGTTTATTGTCTAGTTATAATGTGACATGCCATACTTGGTCATTTATTCCACATGCCCCTAGTCCCTGATCAGGAGATGATCATTGATTAGGGGCATGGTACAAGAGATGATCAGAGACTATGGACATGGTACAGGAGATGATTAGAGACTATGGACATGGTACAGGAGATGATCAGGGACTATGGACATGGTTCAGAAGATGATCAAAGACTATGGGCATGGTACAGGTAGCGATAAGAGACTGCAGACATGGTACAGGAGATGGTCAGAGACTATGGGCATGGTACAGGAGATGATTAGAGACTATGGAGATGGTACAAGAGATGATCAGGGACTATGGACATGGTTCAGAAGATGATCAAAGACTATGGGCATGGTACAGGAGATGATCAGAGATAACGGACATGGTACAGGAGATGGTCAGAGACTATGGGCATGGTACAGGAGATGATCAGAGACTACAGACATGGTACAGGAGATGGTCAGAGACTATGGGCATGGTACAGGAGATGATCAGAGACTGTAGACATGATACAAGAAATGGTCTGAGACTGTGGATATCATACAGAGACTACGGACATGGTACAGGAGGTGATCAGAGACTACGGGCATGGTACAGGAGATGTCAGAGACTACAGCAATACAGGTGTCAAGAAATCTAGGCCTTAGATACCAAATAAATACATAACTACACTGTAACTGCTGGTTTAAACATTATGGTTCAAACCTGGGTTTTGACCTCATCAGAACCTTTTTAAGTAGCTAATACAAGCTAAGAATGTTTTATGACATGACCATTTGGGAACATAAGTCAAAGATTGCCCTGCACCTTTTTATTGTCTAGTTATAGTGTGACATGCCGTATTTGGTCATTTCTTTCCAAATTAGATATGGTGACAAGCTGCTAACATTTACCAATGTTGACCAACCACATTTGTGCCTCCTACACAGTATAAATAAAATAGCAACTGTTGGCCGGTCTTCCCCTGGACTGGCCCATGCACGCGTATGCTATTAATTAACACATTTCTTTGGTTCACCGAAAAAGTGTGGTCTGATTGAAATTCCACAACACAGGAGATGATCAGAGACTGAGGACATGATGCAAGAGATGGTCAGAGATGGTGAACGTGGTAATGAAGGTTGTTTGGAGACTAGGGACATGCTTCAGGAGACAGTCATAGACTGGAGACCTATTACATGAGACTGCTAGAAATCACGGTTACAACACAGCAATAGGAAGGACCGGCCAACAGTTGCTATTTTACGACGGTTATTTATACTGTGTAGGAGGCACAAATGTGGTTGGTCAACATTGGTAGATGTTAGCAGCATGTCACCATATCTAATTTGGAAAGAAATGACCAAGTATGGCATGTCACATAATAACTAGACAATAAAAAGGTGCAGGGCAATCTTTGACTTACGTTCCCAAATGGTCATGTCATAAAACATTCTTAGCTTGTATTAGCTACTTAAAACGTTTTTGATGCGTTCACAACCCAGGTTTGAACCATAATGTTTAAACCAGCACTTACAGTGTAGTTATGTATTTATTTGATATCTAAGGCTTACTTTCTTGACACCTGTACCATGCCTGTAGTCTCTGACCATCTCCTGTACCATGCCCGTAGTCTCTGATCATCTCCTGTACCATGCCCGTAGTCTCTGATCATCTCCTGTACCATGTCCATAGTCCCTGATCATCTCCTGTACCATGTCCATAGTCTCTAATCATCTCCTGTACCATGTCCATAGTCCCTAATTGTCTCCTGTACCATGTCCATAGTCTCTGATCATCTCCTGTACCATGCCCCTAGTCTCTGATCATTCACCGAAAGAGTGCAGTCTGACTGAAATTCCACAACACAGGAGATGATCAGAGACTGAGGACATGATACAAGAGATGGTCAGAGATGGTGAACGTGGTAATGAAGTTGTTTGGAGACTAGGGACATGCTTCAGGAGACAGTCATAGACTGGAGACCTATTACATGAGACTGCTAGAAATCACGGTTACAACACAGCAATAGGAAGGACCGGCCAACAGTTGCTATTTTACGACGGTTATTTATACTGTGTAGGAGGCACAAATGTGGTTGGTCAACATTGGTAGATGTTAGCAGCATGTCACCAGATCAGGGCAAAAGGTGCCAAAGGCCCACAGGTTGGGTACCAGGAACCTAGAGTGCCAGACTCCCGTATTCCGTGCTCTACAACATTGGTAGATGTTAGCAGCTAGTCACCAGATCAAGGCAAAAGGTGCCAAAGGGCCACAGGTTGGGCACCAGGAACCTAGAGTGCCAGACTCCCGTCTTCGTGCTCTACAACATTTTTAGATGTTAGCAGCTCCTCACCAGATCAGGGCAACAGGTGCCAAAGGGCCACAGGTTGGGCACCAGGAACCTAGAGTGCCAGACTCCCGTATTCCGTGATCTACAACATTGGAAGATGTTAGCAGCTCCTCACCAGATCAAGGCAAAAGGTGCCAAAGGGCCACAGGTTGGGCACCAGGAACCTAGAGTGCCAGACTCCCGTCTTCCGTGCTCTACAACATTGGTAGATGTTAGCAGCTCGTCACCAGATCAGGGCAAAAAGTGCTAAAGGGCCACAGGTTCGGCACCAGGAACCTAGAGTGCCAGACTCCCGTCTTCCGTGATCTACAACATTGGTAGATGTTAGCAGCTCCTCACCAGATCAGGGCAAAATGTGCCAAAGGGCCACAGGTTGGGCACCAGGAACCTAGAGTGCCAGACTCCCGTCTTCCGTGCTCTACAACATTGGTAGATGTTAGCAGCTCCTCACCAGATCAGGGCAACAGGTGCCAAAGGGCCACAAGTTGGGCACCAGGAACCTAGAGTGTCAGACTCCCGTCTTCCGTGCTCTACAACATTAGTAGATGTTAGCAGCTCGTCACCAGATCAGGGCAAAAAGTGCTAAAGGGCCACAGGTTGGGCACCAGGAACCTAGAGTGCCAGACTCCCGTCTTCCGTGATCTACAACATTGGTAGATGTTAGCAGCTCCTCACCAGATCAGAGCAAAAGGTGCCAAAGGGCCACAGGTTGGGCACCAGGAACCTAGAGTGCCAGACTCCCGTCTTCCGTGCTCTACAACATTGGTAGATGTTAGCAGCTCGTCACCAGATCAGGGCAACAGGTGCCAAAGGGCCACAGGTTGGGCACCAGGAACCTAGAGTGCCAGACTAGCGTCTTCCGTGCTCTACAACATTTTTAGATGTTAGCAGCTCCTCACCAGATCAGGGCAAAAGGTGCCAAAGGGCCTCAGGTTGGGCACCAGGAACCTAGAGTGCCAGACTCCCGTCTTCCGTGGTCTACCAGAAGGATCTATTCCCATCAATTCTCTAGTGTCTCGTACTGTACAGATCCCTCTTCTCCGGCAGCGGTACGGCACAGACGTATCCCTCTGCCTCTTTAAAAAAAAAAAAAACCCCCGAGCCGCGTGAGATTTAAAGATAAAAGTGCTCTCTAACCTGAAGCAATTTTCTTTTGCAAAGTGCACCCTGCAACACGGCAAAACCATTTCCATAATTTATCCCGGAACGAAGGAGTCTGTAATGACACAAGTCGGTTTTCACACACGCCGTACCATTTTTAATGCCGAAGCAAAATAACCTCCAGAGCGATTTTCAATTGCAAACAGAAAATGTTAGCAAAATAATTTCACCGTTGAATTCTGAAATCCATTTAAGGGAGACGAAGGATAATAGAGGAGGACGTGTGCCGGATCAGGGAGACGGAGGTGCTAGGATTCATACATTACAGCTGCTCGCCCTTCTCTCAAATCAAAGTCGCTTTATGGAAAACATGAAACCCGCTTATTGCCGCTAAACATAAAGAAGTCACAAATGGAAACGAAATCGGAAGTTTCGGGGGTCTATTTATAAAATATCCATGAATGTTGACTGCAATGTCTCTAATAGAGGAATTCCTATGACCATCAGCTCCATCTACTGGCCATAATACAGTATAGTTTTCTGAAATACTTCAATGAGAAAATATACTGCATTTTGGTCACTAGATGGAGCTGACGGTCAAAGGAATGCATCTATTAGAGAAATTACAGGCAAAATTCGTGCAGGTGTTTTCCAATTAATTCGTCCAATGAACAACCAAGGGGAGGCATATGACAGAGACCAAAAGATGGCTACTCATAGATATCATATTAGCAATTCCAGGCGCCAATGTGTAGATAGTCTAAAGATATTTTTAAACAAGTCAAATAGAGCCAATAAATGGACGCCGAGTCTAGATAAATGATATCCCCCAAACCATGTCTTTTTTTTTTTGTGCTTGTTTTGTTCTCTTTATGGACCAGCTGTGTAGTATTCATGACTTGTATCCATGCGTGGAAATTGTTCTAATAGATATATTTTCTAATCATAGAGATATTTGGCACATAAAGGTCTGAAGAAGCGCTTGTTACCGAGAAACGCAGAACGTTTCGCACTCAACAAGTGTAGATCAGTATGATTTCTGTATCATAATCTGTTTTATATTTTGTTTGAATAAAAATTGTAATGTATTATATATATACACTGATAGGTCACCCGAGATGTCCCTGCTTTTTTCCTTCGTCAGTGGAAAGAATGTCCCTTACATTGGAGGTCAGTGGGAAGAATGTCCCTTACATTGGTGGTCAGTGGGAAGAATGTCCCTTACATTGGGGGTCAGTGGGAAGAATGTCCCTTACATTGGTGGTCATTGAGAAGAATGTCCCTTACATTGGTGATCAGTGGGAAGAATGTCCCTTACATTGGGGGTCAGTGGGAAGAATGTCCCTTACATTAGGGGTCAGTGGGAAGAATGTCCCTTACATTGGAGGTCAGTGGGAAGAATGTCCCTTACATTGGTGGTCAGTGGGAAGAATGTCCCTTACATTGGGGGTCAGTAGGTAGAATGTCCCTTACATTGGGGGTCAGTGGGAAGAATGCTCCTTACATTGGGGGTCAGTGGGAAGAATGTCCCTTACATTGGAGGTCAGTGGGAAGAATGTCCCTTACATTGGTGGTCAGTGGGAAGAATGTTCCTTACATTGGGGGTCAGTGGGAAGAATGTCTCTTACATTGGTGGTCAGTGGGAAGAATGTCTCTTACATTGGTGGTCATTGAGAAGAATGTCTCTTACATTGGTGGTCATTGAGAAGAATGTCCCTTACATTGGTGATCAGTGGGAAGAATGTCCTTTACATTGGGGGTCAGTAGGTAGAATGTCCCTTACATTGGCGGTCAGTGGGAAGAATGTCCCTTACATTGGGGGTCAGTGGGAAGAATGTCCCTTACATTGGGGGTCAGTGGGAAGAATGTCCATTACATTGGTGATCAGTGGGAAGAATGCTCTTTACATTGGGGGGTCAGTGCAAAGAATGTCCCTTACATTGGAGGTCAGTGGGAAGAATGTCCCTTACATTGGTGATCAGTGGGAAGAATGTCCCTTACATTGGCGGTCAGTGGGAAGAATGCCCCTTACATTGGGGGTCAGTGAGAAGACTGTCCCTTATATTGGGGGTCAGTGGGAAGAATGTCCCTTACATTGGGGGTCAGTGGGAAGAATGTCCCTTACATTGGTGATCAGTGAGAAGACTGTCCCTTATATTGGGGGTCAGTGGGAAGAATGTCCCTTACATTGGGGGTCAGTGGGAAGAATGTCCCTTACATTGGGGGTCAGTGGGAAGAATGTCCCTTACATTGGTGGTAAATGGGAAGAATGATCCTTATATTGGTGGTCAAAAAGCCACCCTTACATGGATAAAGAGATATCATACAACTGGTGGCATTAGACCTGAAACTGTTCAGGCACCATCAATTTGAAGGTCAATCAGTGTCAGGTCAAGGAACCCCTAGCAACCTCTGGAGGAATTGTCAAGTTCTATGAAGTTCTACGGAACCTTGGTTGAGATCGCCTGCGACGAAGTGTTTTATCTTTAGCAATTTACCTTTAAAACAGGACAATTATCCAACAGGGAGAAGAAGACCTCTTAGTAATGGCCAGCGCAGAGCTGGAAACCCAAATACAGAGATCATGTCTCGTCACCCTTTGACATCTCCTCAAATCTGAAACTTACAATAAAGCAGACTGGTGTCATGGAACAGCGGATGAGTTGTATGTAAATAATTCTGGAGGATCATGAGAAACAAAATGTGTTCCAACAGAGATGGCCGGAGAAGGGTGTGATGACACGACTCCAGATGCCTGCAGGATGGCACATGCCAGCTTTCCCGCTAACGAGACTGTCAGGATGAGCGCACAGCGACATAAGCCGCCATATAAACCGCACAACACAGATCACACATCATAAATGTTATGTCGCGGAGATTTACTCTGTAACTTCATGCCAAGGGAACATTATCCTGGCAGATGACATGGCTACAATCAGATGTTTCATGTCAAGCACAGAATACATTGCGTCTACTTCACTGTCATGGAGTGTGAAAAGCAAATCTCTTGCTTCCTAAATTTGTTCTCATTAGTGTCACGTTATAAAGTCGGTGGAGGTCCTCTGGCCGGAACTACAAATTCCAGCATGGCCTGCTGCCCCCTGAGTCTTCTTTGTTCCTCCAGAGAAGGGAAGGGTCTGCCATCTGTCTCCGTTTTATAGAATGACGACGTCAGATGTTTCCTACATTCTTCTATCAGGCTGTCCTCTGTGAAAGTCATTACTTCACTCTCAGACACTTCATGACGCGGTGGGAATGTCGCACTACAGTCACAAATCAACTGTTTTGTAATTAAAAAGCAGGGGAGGTTGCATTGCATAACATCTTCAGAGGCGCAGACCCCATTAGAAGACCTTTAGGGACCCATTAAGCTGCATTGGGAAGGTGCACTGTCATCAGACAAGGTGCATTTCCTCTGTGCGCTGACATGGCAGGTAGTGCTGCACGCATCCTCAGAGGTGCAGACCCCATTAGAAGCACTTTAAGGACCCATTTTTGTAGTGCCCATTGTAGGAGCTTTTGGCTGTGGACACGGGTCAGCATGGACACCCTGCCCAGTCTGCGGCTACAGGGCCCCATACACAACAAATCTCCCAGGTGCGTGGGGCCCTGCATAATCTTGCATTACATCATACTTGCCAGATGTCCTGGATTTGCCGGGACAGTCAAGCTTTTTACTAAACTGTCCCAGAATGGCCCGGGCAGAATCCCAGAACATGTACTGTGCCCTCCTGATCCCAGTATTGTGTCCTTCTGATCCCAGTATTGTGCCCTCCTGATTCCCCCTCTACTGTGCCCTCCTGATTCCCCCTGTACTGTGCACTCTGATCCCAATATTGTACCCTCCTGACTCCCCCTGTACTGTTCTCTCCTGATCCCAGTATTGTGCCCTCCTGATCCCAATATTGTGCCCTCCTGACTCCCCCTGTACTGTTTTCTCCTGATCCCAGTATTGTGCCCTCCCAACTCCCCCTGTACTGTGCCCTCCTGAACCCAGTATTGTGCCCTCCTGACTCCCCCTGTACTGTGCCCTCCCGATCCCTGTACTGTGCCCTCCTGAGTCCCCCTGTACTGTGCCCTTCTGATCCCAGTATTGTGCCCTCCTGATCCCTGTACTGTACCCTCCTGATCCCAGTATTGTGCCCTCCTGACTCCCCCTGTACTGTGCCCTCCTGATCCCAGTATTGTGCCCTCTTCACCCCCCCTGTACTGTGCCCTCCTGATCCAAGTACTATGCCCTCCTGCCTCCCCCTGTACTGTGCCCTCCTGCCTCCCCCTGTACTGTGCCCTCCTGCCTCCCCCTGTACTGTGCCCTCCTGCCTCCCCCTGTACTGTGCCCTCCTGACTCCCCCTGTACTGTGCCCTCCTGATCCCAGTACTGTGCCCTCCTGCCTCCCCCTGTACTGTGCCCTCCTGATCCCAGTACTGTGCCCTCCTGCCTCCCCCTGTACTGTGCCCTCCTGACTCCCCCTGTACTGTGCCCTCCTGATCCCAGTACTGTGCCCTCCTGCCTCCCCCTGTACTGTGCCCTCCTGACTCCTCCTGTACTGTGCCCTCCTGCCTCCCCCTGTACTGTGCCCTCCTGATCCCAGTACTGTGCCCTCCTGACTCCCCCTGTACTGTGCCCACCTGACTCACCTGTACTGTGCCCTCCTGATCCTAGTACTGTGCCCTCCTGACTCACCTGTACTGTGCCCTCCTGATCCCAGTATTGTGCCCTCCTGACTCCCCCTGTACTGTGCCCTCCTGACTCCCCCTGTACTGTGCCCTCCTGACTCCCCCCTGTACTGTGCCCTCCTGACTCCCCCCTGTACTGTGCCCTCCTGCCTCTCCCTGTACTGTGCCCTCCTGCCTCCCCCTGTACTGTGCCCTCCTGACTCCCCCTGTACTGTGCCCTCCTGCCTCTCCCTGTACTGTGCCCTCCTGACTCCCCCTGTACTGTGCCCTCCTGCCTCCCCCTGTACTGTGCCCTCCTGATCCCAGTATTGTGCCCTCCTGCCTCCCCCTGTACTGTGCCCCCCTGATCCCCCATACTGTGCCCTTTGTGTTGATTGGTCTATGATTTATGGCATGTCTGCTTATTGCTTAAAATCAATTTTATTGAAAGTACTAATAAATACTGTATATGTTTAATTCTATAAACTATTTATTCTTTAATTCTTTAGAGTAGGAGCGGAAATTGAGGCAGCTGGTAGGGGCCCCAGTGCATTACTTTGCCCAGGGGCCCATGATGCTAATTAGACGGCCCTGCTTGTGAGTGGCTGGACACATCAAATGCAGGAAGAGGACAATGGTGCAGCCAAAGAGGGGAGGCATCCATCCATCTAAGAATATCCATGCAGTGTTAGGGTCACCATACACATTACAATCTGGCCATACGATCGTTGTACAATCAGCTTAAGATTTATCAAATCTGTGCAGTATGATGACCTACCTGAATTATCCAATCAGGGAGGCCCTTACACTACATAGTTGTTGGTGTCCCAAAAAACAAAAAAAAAGAAAAAGTCGCTCTTCTTCTAAAAGCCCAGAGTGAACTTTAATGGATATGGTCCAGTTCCAGGCTACTCCTCCCACAATTAGGATCCTAGAGCAGGGGTCTCCAAACTGCTGCATGAGGGACAGATGCGGCCCTTTGCTAGCTTTTCTAGCCCTTGGGGCACCATTCCTCCAACTGGTATGACACACTTTTCCTTCCACTGACACCAACAGTGGGGCATAACTCCTGCCACTGTCTCCAATAATGGGACACTATTCCTCCCACTGACACCAATGATGGGGCACTATTCCTGCCACTGACACCGATGATGGGGCACTATTCCTCCCACTGACACCAATGATGGGGCACTATTCCTGCCACTAATATCAATGATGGGGCACTATTCCTCCCACTGACACCAATGATGGGGCACTATTCCTGCCACTAATATCAATGATGGGGCACTATTCCTCCCACTGACACCAATGATGGGGCATTATTCCTCCCACTGACACCGATGATGGGGCACTAACCTCCCACTGACACCAGTGATGGGGCACTATTCCTCCCAATGACACCAATAACAGGGCACTATTCCTCCCACTGACACCAATGATGGGGCACTATTCCTGCAACTGACGCCAATGATGGGGCACTATTCCTCCCACTGACACCAATGATGGGGCACTATTCCTCCCACTGACACCAATGATGGGGTACTATTCCTGCCACTGACACCAATGATGGGACACTATTCCTCCCACTGACACCAATGATGGGGCATTTTTCCTCTCACTGACACCGATGATGGGGCACTAACCTTCCACTGACACCAATGATGGGGCACTATTCCTCCCACTGACACCAATGATGGGGCACTATTCCTGCCACTGACACCAATGATGGGGAACTATTCCTCCTACTGACACAGATGATGGAGCACTATTCCCCCCACTGACACCAATGATGGGGCACTATTCCTCCCACTGATACCAATGATGGGGCACTATTCCTCCCACTGACACCAATGATGGGACACTATACCTCCCACTGATAGCAATGATGGGGCACTATTCCTCCCCCCACTGACACCAATGATGGGGCACTATCCCTCCCACTGATACCAATGATGGGACACTATTCCTTCCACTGACTCCAATGATGGGGCACTATTCCTCCCACTGACACCAATGACGGGCACTATTCCTCCCACTGACACCAATGACGGGGCACTATTCCTCCCACTGATACTAATGATGGGTCACTATTTCCTCCACTGACACCAATGATGGGGCACTATTCCTCCCACTGATACCAATGATGGGGCAATATTCCTCCCACTGACACCAATGATGGGGCACTATTCCTCCCACTGATACCAATGATGGGGCAATATTCCTCCCACTGACACCAATGATGGGGCACTATTCCTCCCACTGATACCAATGATGGGGCACTATTCCTCCCACTGATACCAATGAAGGGGGCGCTATTCCTCCCACTGACACCAATGATGGGGCACTATTCCTCCCACTGACACCAATGACGGGGCACTATTCCCCCCACTGACACCAATGACGGGGCACTATTCCTCCCACTGATACCAATGATGGGGCACTATTCCTCCCACTGAAACCAATGATGGGGCACTATTCCTCCCACTGATACCAATGATGGGGCACTATTCCTCCCACTGACACCAATGATGGGGCACTATTCCTCCCACTGATACCAATGATGGGGCACTATTCCTCCCACTGATACCAATGATGGGGCACTATTCCTCCCACTGACACCAATGATGGGGCACTATTCCTCCCACTGATACCAATGATGGGGCACTATTCCTCCCACTGACACCAATGATGGGGCACTATTCCTCCCACTGACACCAATGATGGGACACTATTCCTCCCACTGACACCAATGATGGGGCACTATTCCTCCCACTCATACCAATGATGGGCACTATTCTTCTACCTACTGACTATAGGCACTATGTAACTGACTACCAACCCTGAGGCAATGTTTATTCTTGCTGATGCTGGGCGCAGGGCATTTTCTACCCCCACTGGTCACAATCTGCCCCCCCCCCCCCCAAGTCTGAAGGGCAGTAAGCTGGCCCTTTGTATGAACAGTTTGGAGACCCCAGTCCTAGAGGTATGAAACGCTTTAGAGGAGCAGGTGGGTTCGCCTTGTATGAGACTGCATCCATAAGAGCTCGTCCACACTTGACTTTATTTCTAACTCCTGCCATACGCCCCTATAGCGTTAGACAGGCGTTTGGGAAGCGTTTTTAACGCCCCTTAAACGCTCCCCAAACGCCCCATGCGCGGTTTTGAGGCTGTTGATAGGCGTTTGCCAAGCATTAAAACCGCACCACAAACTCCTAGAATGAAGTTAAATGGTATTAACGCTCCGCAAATGCACCGCAAATGCCAGCCAGGCATTTGCGGAGCGGCACCATAGACTTGAATGGGAGGCTTCAACTCCTCCTGACTAGACATGAGGCGTCACTTTTACCACAACGCGACACTAACGCTTCAGCGTGAACAGCCCTATGTGCTTTCCAGGGGTGGACTGACCATTTGGAAACTCAGGCAATGCCCGAGGGCCCAGGGTCAGTAGGGGGCCCCATGAGATGCCCCTGGTACCTTTTTCATAGGCTTTTTTGAGTTTGGGCAAGGACACAGGGGCTCCAAGATCCCCTATTGCCTGGGGGCCCCATGAGTTGTCAGTCCACCCCTGGTGCTGCCATGTGCAGAACTTTCATAGGCTTTTGAGAAGCGTTAAAAAAAGCATCCCAAATGTCTGTTTGACGCCTCCTGACAAATTTAGTGTGAACTGAGCCTTCAAGTGCACTCTGGGCTTTAGGAAGAGCGTCTTTCTATGTGTTGGGATATTGTGCACGAGTCATGGACCTTCTGGAGCCAGAATCCATCGGTCTGTGAAGTATGGGGTGGAGAGCCTGAAGCCGAGTGATTGAGGTTGTCTGCAGCATAGCTGTTGGAAGATCTAAAGGAGATTGTACAATCAGATTGTAACCTGTGTGGCGAGCTTCAGAGAAACAAGGAGCCATCACAGAAAGGTTGAGGAGGGTTTATCTGGCACTTCGCTGCAGTTCCACTTTACGCCTACGGGGGGCACTTCAGTACAGAGCAACCGACACGAATCTTGCTTCCTCCAAAAGAAAGAATAACCCATTATACCCCTGCTAGTTCCTTCCCTGGAGATAGAAGTGTAACCGCACTGTAAGCAATTACGGCATGCAATTATGGTAAAACCTTTCCAGGTAATATAAACACAGGCCATGAGACCCCTAATACAGAGCGCGGATTACGTGAAGTATCACGTTGCAGCAATCAAGCAGAAATGATGACCTTGTAATCACTGCTCCGGCTCAGAACTTAATTGGTTAAAAACCCTTCCATTGTATGGATAAAAGATTACTCTTCACTGGCCATGGTGGAGCAACACATGAGTGATCCAAAACCAGCAGCTCAACTACGAAAGAAAGAGAAACTGGCAGCTGCTCAATCAAATTATAAATGGCTAAGGACGGTGTAGGCAGGTGGGGCCCATCCACAATGAGCAGACAATACAAAAAGCCTCTGTATGTTCTTCAAAAAAAAGAAAACTAGGATCATTAGGGTCTCCAGAACTTCTCAAGCTTCAGGAGCTCCGATGAAGACCAAGTCTTGATTGGAACCTGCGCCTAGGGCAGTGTTTCTCAACTCCAGTCCTCATGGACCCCCAACAGGTCATGTTTTCAGGATTTCCATTATTTTGCACAGGTGATTTGATCAGTTTCACTGCCTTAGTATTTACCACAGCTGTTTCATCTGAGGGAAATCCTGAAAACATGACCTGTTGGGGGTCCATGAGGACTGGAGTTGAGAAACACTTGCAAAAACGATTTCTCCTGCGCTCTGAGACCCAGGCCGGTGGTGAGTAGGTGGAATTAGGTAGAATTAGGATTAAAAACTCAGGAGAAGCAACCACCGGAGTATCCAAGGTCGTGCAGCTCCAAACCAAGACTGGGGAAGCCCGAACAAACTGCGAAGTGAAACAACAAGAAGCGCACCAACCTTGTGCATTACCTCAATAACCAAAATTTATTAAATGAGGGAAAGGTACTCACAAACAGCGAATAAAAACAGGCATGTAAGTCCACCCAGGGACTTCAAAGGTAAGAGGCCAGCGCGAATCCCATCATGGGTGTAGGTACTCAGTCCAGCTGACGTGTTTCGAAGGTCATGCCTTCTTCCTCGCGCTGGCCTCTTACCTTTGAAGTCCCTGGGTGGACTTACATGTCTGTTTTTATTTGCTGTTTGTGAGTACCTTTCCTTCATTTAATAAATTTTGGTTATTGAGGTATGCACAAGGTTGGTGCGCTTCTTGTTGTTTCACTTCGCAGTTGAGAAACACTTGCCTAGGATGAGTGTGCATCTCATGCCATGGGGCGCCACAAGTATTAGTGAAAAATTGGTGTTGGCAGAGCACTGAATCCAAAGGTATGAATAATCTGGTGGGATCTTCAGTCTTAAGGGGTCGTTTACACCTGTTTCAAATTATGGCATTGAAAATGTTTTTTTTTAAAGCCTGTTCACACGTTGTGTTTGCTTCACTTCGAAAATTATACCCCATGTTGCTTTCTTGGTGCTTCAAAGCATCTCCAAAGCCTCCATAGAAGTCTATGACAACTCTCGCTAACAGCACCTGCAGCTTTTGAAGGGCTTTTATTTAATATTTAGCTTCGCTTTGTTTTGGAGGTATCGCAGGTAAGAGATATTATCATTATTATTATTATACAGGATTTATATAGCGCCAACAGTTTGCTCAGCGCTGTACATTATAATGGGAGACTGTACACGAGACAGCACAGTAACAATACAATACAATACACAAGGGGTTCGAGGGCCCTTACAATCTAGGAGGGAGGGGAGAGTGGGACAGGAGGAAATAGCTGTGGGGGATGGAGTGGTGGGAAGAGCGGAGGAGATGGGCAATTAGGTGAGGGCGAGGTAGGCTTCTCTGAAGAGATGGGTTTTCAGGGTGCGCCTAAACGTGAAGAGGGTAGGTGACAGTCTGATGGATTGGGGTAGTGAGTTCCAGAAGATGGGGGAAGCCCTGGAGAAGTCCTGGAGATGGGCATGGGAGGAGGAGACCAGGGAACTAGAGAGCAGGAGGTCTTGTGAGGAGCGGAGAGTGCGTTTTGGGTGGTAGATGGATATCAGGTCGGTGATGTCTCAGGATGAACTGGGAGACCAACAAGCAAACCAGAAAAATGTAATCAGCAGTCACTTCTGGTTCATGTGTATATATTCTGGGAGTGTCAGATGCAGATGTCACATCTGGTGTGCAGTGTGGAACAGCACAAAGGAGAGTGGGGTCTGGACTGGAGCGGAGCAACTAGCAGACAGAATACGTGTTGAGCGTAGGACAGGAGAGAGAGAGAGGACTTAGTGGCAGAGGATCAGCAGAGCTGGGGGACCGGAGCAGGGAAAACTAGAAGATGTCACATGTGATGCTCAGTGTGGAAGCAATATAGCAGAAGTTAAGTGGGGACTGGAGAGAGAGAAGGATCTGCAAACCAGAGGATCGGCAGAGCTGGGGGTTACTACTGCGTGGGGGATTAGCAGAACTGGTGGACCAGAGCAGGGGAAACTAGTAGATCTCACATGTGGTGCTCAGCAAGGGAGCAATATAGCAGAAGGTGAGCTGGGGCTGGAGAGAGAGAAGGATAAGCAGAGCTGGGGCTTTCTACTGAGTGGGGGATCAGCAGAGCTGGGGGTTACTACTGAGTAGGGGATTAGCAGAGCTGGTGGTTACTACTGAGTAGGGGATCAGCAGAGCTGGGGGTTACTACTGAGTGGGGGATCAGTAGATCTAGGTGTTATTACTGAGTAGGGGATCAGCAGAGCAGGGGGTTACTACTGAGTGGGGGATCAGCAGATCTAGGTGTTATTACTGAGTAGGGGATCAGCAGAGCTGGGGGTTACTACTGAGTGGAGGATCAGCAGAGCTGGGGGTTACTACTGAGTGGGGGATCAGCAGATCCGGGGTTATTACTGAGCGGGGGATCAGCAGAGCTGGGGGTTATTACTCAGTAGGGGATCAGCAGAGCTGGGGGTTACTACTGAGTGGGGGATCAGCAGAGCTGAGGGTTACTACTGAGTGGGGGATCAGCAGAGCTGGGGGTTACTACTGAGTGGAGGATCAGCAGAGCTGGGGTTACTACTGAGTGGAGGATCAGCAGAGCTGGGGGTTACTACTGCGTGGGGGATTAACAGAACTGGTGGACCAAAGCAGGGGAAACTAGTAGATGTCACATGTGGTGCTCAGCAAGGAAGCGATATAGCAGAAGGTGAGTTGGGGCTGGAAAGAGAGAAGGATCAGCAGAGCTGGGGGTTACTAATGAGTGAGGGATCAGCAGAGCTAGGGGTTACTACTGAGTGAGGGATCAGCAGAGCTAGGGGTTACTACTGAGTGGGGGATCAGCAGAGCTTGGGTTACTGCTGAGTAGGGGATCAGCAGAACTGGGGGTTACTACTGAGTGGGGGATCAGCAGATCTAGGTGTTATTACTGAGTAGGGGATCAGTAGAGCTGGGGGTTACTACTCAGTAGGGGATCAGCAGAGCTGGGGGTTACTACTGAGTGGGGGATCAGCAGAGCTGGGCATTACTACTGAGTGGGAGATCAACAGAGCTGGGGGTTATTACTAAATAGGGGATCAGCACAGCTGGGGGTTACTACTGAACAAGGGAATCAGCAAATCTGAGGGTACTACTGAGAGGGGCATCAGCGAAGCTGGGGGTACTACTGAGCGAGGGATCTGCTGAATGAGGGTACTAATAAGCTGGCGACCTGCTGAATAGGAGTACTAATGAGTTGGGGATCTGCTAAACAGGGGTACTAATGAGCTGGGGATCTACTGAATGGAGGCGGCTTAAATGTTGTTAAAGTTGAAACAAGTATAAACGAGCCCTAAGAGGCAGCTCTCCATTCCAATTGTTATTCCTATGGGTTGCCTAGAACAGTCAAAGTAAAGTGGGAAGGATGAGAGCGCCACATGACTTTAGGCCCAACTCTTGACTAGACCCAGCATCTGGTTGAGTCCACCTAACATGCCATAGGGCGCCATAACTATTACTCAAGGTGCATAATCGGTGTTGGTGGGGCATTGGGTGCAAAGGTATGTACAGTATAACCTGTACAGTATGACCTGGTGCAGTCTTCAGTCTTCAGAGGCAGCTCTCTATTACACTTGAGCATTATTATGGTTCCACAAAATCGGTAAAGAAAAGTGGGAAGGATGAGAGCGCCACGTGACTTTGTGATAAGTCCAGTATAGATTTATTATTCTCAAAACGACAGGTCAACAGATAGAAGCTGACATGTTTCAGGGGTTCACAACTCCCTCTTCATTGGGACTTATGCTTACAGCGATAGAAGTAATAATGGACAATGAGAACCGAGGATCAAGAATTATGATGGCAACAGTGTGGGTATCAGGCTGACCGTACCCGATCTGTATCTCAGGTTGGGAGGCAGTCTGCCACTCGCGCTGTAGCCTTCATAATACTTGATCTTCAGTTCTCATTTTCCAGTATTCCTTCTATCATCACCAGCAGAGGGGAGGTCTGAGCCCCGAAACACATTGGATTTTTATCTTCTGACTTGTCATTTTGAGAATAAAATCTTTACTGGATTTATCATAAAGTTGTATGGCGCTCTTATCCTTCCCACTTTCCATAGGAATACACCATAGAATGGAAAGATGCCTCCTAAGACTGGAGATCATACCAGATTATACTTACCAATGCTCTGGCAACACTAAATTTGCAGTAACTGTCATGTTGCCCCCCGGCATGTGATGCGCCCTCGCCTTAGGCTCATGGTCTAAGCGAGAATTGGTTTTTGCTAGAGCTTCAAAAGGTGGAAATGGGCTGGAGACCTTAGTGGTCCTTGTTTTTATGGCTGCATCCTGTCACCAGGTCATGGCCCTCATTATTCCTTCCACTCCAGGGTGCAGCTGCAAAAGGACGACTATGGTGTTCTAGGCAGAAGAGTAGTCACATCCAGGCAGAAGTTGTGGACAAGCAGCAGGCAAGATAGTAGTCAGGACAATCTGGATCAGCAACAAGCAAAGGCAATCAGGAAATATAATGGCTCTGTCAGTAGCATTAGAAATCCTGTCAGGGATTCTACGAGTATCATTGGAAGTATTGGCAGGTATTATGAGATTACCATTAGAAGATCTTGCAGGGATTCTGTGAGTAGTCCTAGCAGGGATTTTGAAAGGTTGAGGAAAGGCAGAAGGCAAAAGTGTAGTCAGGACAATCTGGGTCCCAACAATCAAAGCATTTAGGACGTATAATGGCTCTTTTCCACAAAAGAAAGCTGGCGTGGGACACAGCACCAACTATGGAAGTCTTATCAGGGATTCTGCTTGTACCATTGGACAACCTAGCAGGGATTCTGCCTGTATCATTGGAAGTTCTGGCAGGAATTCTGAGAGTAGCACCACTAGAAGTCCCAGAAGGGATTCTAAAAATCATTACAGGAATTCTGAGAGATGGAGATCTGGAAGTTTTTGCTGGGATTCTGCTTGTGTCATTAGAAGATCTGGCAGGAATTCTGAGAGTACCATTGGAAGTTCTGGCAGGGATTATGATTGTACCATTGGATGTTCTAGCAGGGATTCTGTTTGTACCATTGGAAGTTCCATCAGGGATTATGTTTGTACAACTGGAAGACCTAGCAGGGATTCTGCTTGTATCATTGGAAGTTCAGGTTGGAATTCTGAGAGTACCATTGTAAGCCATGGTAGGGAACAGAGTAACATTGGAAGTCCAGGCATGGATTTTGCTGGTACCACCACTGGAAGTCCCAGAAAGGATTCTAAAAATCATTGCAGGCATTCTGAGAGGAGTTCTGGAAGTTTTTGCTGGGATTCTGCTTGTGTCATTGGAAGATCTGGCAGGGATTCTGCTTATACCATTGGACGTTCTGGCAGGGATTCTGCTTGTACCATTGGAATTTCTGGCAGGGATTGTGATTGTACCATTGGACGTTCTAGCAGGGATTCTGCCTGTACCATTGGAAGTTCCATCAAGGATTCTAGTTGTACCATTGGAAGACCTTGCAAGGATTCTAGTTGTACCATTGGAAGACCTAGCAGGGATTCTGTTTGTACCATTTGAAGACCTAGCAGGAATTCTGCTTGTATCATTGGAAATTCTGGCAGGGATTCTGTTTGTACCATTGGAAGACCTAGCAGGGATTCTGCATGTGCCATTGGAAGTTCCATCAAGGATTCTAGTTGTACCATTGGAAGACCTGACCGGGATTCTGCTTGTACCATTGGAGGTTCTGGCAGGGATTCTGTTTGTACCACTGGAAGACCTAGTAGGGATTCTGCTTGTATCATTGGAAGTTCTGGCAGGAATTCTAAGAGTACTATTGAAAGGCATGGTAGGGAACAGAGTAACATTGGAAGTCCTGGCATGGATTTTGAGAGTACCACCACTGGAAGTCCCTGGTAGATTAATTGGCTCCTGTCTAAATTGGCCCTAGTATGTGTATGTATGAATGTAAGTTAGGGACCTTAGATTGTACACCCCTTGAGGGTTAGGGACTGATGTGAATGTGCAATATATATGTAAAGCGCTGCGTAAAATTGACTGCGCTATATAAGTACCTGAAATGAAATAAAATAAAAAAAAATAAGTCCCAGAAGGGATTCTAAAAATCATTGCAGGCATTCTGAGAGAAAGAGTTCTGGAAGTCCTGGCAAGAATTTTGCTGGTACCATAACAGGAATATAATACATTCATTGGACAGCTCCATTTGGATGTCCTGGCATGGATTCTGTGAGTACCACTGGGAGCCCTGGAAGGGATTCTAGAAGTCCTAGCAGGCATTGTGAGAGAAGGAGTTCTGGAAGTCCTGGTAGGAATTCTGCTGGTACCATAACAGGAATATGTCCTGAAGTGGTTCCCACATTTCTGGGTTTCAAAAACTCCACATTTTCACTTCCAGAAAAGAAGTGAGGAACAAGGAGCCAGGGGCTGGTTAAAATGACCTAGTCCCGATTTTATAAAGTGTTTCTAACCAATAAACCTTTGGAGGGAGGGGCCCTTTCTCTATGTAAGCTGCCAGTGGTTGTCTGAATCTTCTCTGGCTGGTTGGTCTGCACAAAAATGACAAAGTGGACCAGTCAAGATTTCGCAGACACACACAGATGTGTGGGTGGCACATAGGAACGGCCTGGTCTCTCAGCAGAACCGTCTCCATATGTTCATTAATGCGGGTATAAACAAATGTCAATAACATGGTTGAGTGGAGATCTCCGTACTGCCCATCTGTGTGGTGGGAAGACAAAGCCAACATTCATATTTTATTATATTGGGAGTCTCTTTCATTCAGCTTCGTGGAAGGTCTCAGCTGTGGCTGCCTTGCAGCAGATGTGACTCATTCACACCTAATGGCAGCCAATGCAGCTTGGCAGGCTGGTTTCATAGCTGTGAGAAGACTGCTGCAACCTAACCAGATCCTAATATGCCCATTGCTTGGAGGAGATGACCCCCCTCCCCCCACCAAGGTCATGGAAGAAGTGTGGGTTTCCTGATGGCGGTAACAGTGCCCCATTCCTACATAAGGTGTGTTAAAATGGTAACTTGATGTGTCTATCGGAAGGCCATCTGACAACCCAAGAGCACAGCTGGGAATCCAGGACAAAGTGCCTGAACGAGGAGCTTCCTGGCAGGATCACCAAAGATTATTTTAATGAAAGCTTTAGATTTAAAAATATTCAGATTTTACTGATTGGGTTCACTGAACCATTTTGGGACAAATAAATGAGACCAATGAGGAGAAGAAGACAAAGCCTTCAGACCTGAACAGGTGAACTCATGTTTCTGGACCTCGGCCACATTCAGTCCTCGGAGGGGTAGAGGCCCGGTACACTGTGTGAATAATCCAATGGTCGGCCGCTGGCGGAGCCACTGAGACAGCCACGCCAAGTGACAGTCACAAAACAAGTTGTTGGAATGCAGGCGGCTGAAATAAACAAAAAACAAGAGGAAGATTAGATATTCTAGAGGCATATCAGTGGTCATTGTTCTTATTTAATTACTGTTTGCAAATTAATTAAAAAAGAAGAAAGGGGGAAGGGGAGTGGAGTTTTAAACTCTTTGGCTAAATTAGTGTAGTGCTACCCCCACAGTGTCCAGCACACAGTCTCATGGGTCAAGGTAGGGTCACTACTCACATGGCCCAACGACAGCTGCCTAGCTTTCTCCAGGCACAACCTTTCTAGCTCTCTCCAGGCACAACCAAGTGAGTTAGATGGCACCTCTCTAGAGCAGAACCACATGTGGTGTGGTTCTGCAGTGAGTTCTGAGCAAAATTCATTTGATCCTTGGGTTCTAGAAGCTCTGAGGCCTCCTAGAGAAGCTGTTTAGTCCATGGGCTGCCTTGCAGCAGCAGCCCCTGCACCTCTGGAAGCCTCCTGAGGAGTTGGAACCCTGCTCTCCAGTTTCTCAGACTATTTATCTCCATTCCAGCCTCCTACTGGACATTCCTATCTAGAGATCGTCTTGAACCCGTTAACTTTTCAGACTGGTTGATTTGAATCTCCCTCCTTAAGCTTCTTCCAGAGGCAGGGGGAAGCAATCAAACCCCCAGCCTGTGAGACCATGAACAGGCCTGGACAAACAATTACTGTTCCCTTGATTACAGAAGGAGTCAAAGCTAAATTTGCCTAGCAAACTACACTAGAGCTGGCCATAGAACGATCTTCTTTCCTGCAACGAAAACCTCTTGATTGCCCCATCAACACAGTTAGTGATGATGGGGGAATCCCTCCCGCAGAGCCATTGTGTTCTGCTAGCAGTAACCCCTGTGTTCACCCGGCAGGGGCGGCTCCTCCCACCCCTCCCCCTGGGAGAACACAGGGATTCCTTTTAGTGGCTATATTAGCAAGAATCTCATGTAAAATCCAATAGGCTGGTTCTACCTAAGTTGATGGATCAACTTGGGTACATTCAGCCTTCCCATACATGGTTGGAATTTTGGCCGGTCCCTGCTGAACCAGCTGAGATTCAAACCATCTGTGGCTGGCTTAAGAGGGTGCTACATCAGCACAAATAATTAAATAATGAATGGAAGCCCAATTTTATAAGCTATAAAGCAAATGGGTCCCTAATTCAACTGAAGACAGAGTGACAAGGCAGGAAAAAGGTGTGAAACATTGCATCTCTTTAACATTTCCAAAATGCTTTAATAGGAGGCATCGTTGGAGACAAAGTTCTCACTTTAGCCATTCCAAACAAGGGTTCCATGACCATGAACATAGGGCTCCTCCGGAGATTTCTAGGAGTTTCCTTGAGCCGTGGCTGATTGACCTCCTACCTGATGGCCCAAGCCCAATTCCAGCTGGCAAAGACCAGCAACATGGTCCAATTATCTTGTTTAACTATCTGTAAGGGTGTCACCACTACAACAGTGGTATTCTTCCTACTGACCACCAATGTTAGGAGAACTTTTGCCATTGACCCTCGGCAAATTAGATTTAGTAAAGGTTCTACAAGAACTGAACATTATTTTAGGGATTCCCCTGTGTGACGGGAGTCACTTTGGGTGGGGGGCCCATGGAACACAGCTCACTTTGGAGAGGTGGGGAGACCCCTGTCTCAGCTCCCCATATCCCTCTTATGTGTAAGTCTCCCTGTGGGGTACAGGGTGAAATGTCCTGCTATTGTTTAGACATGTACAGTGGGGATCGAAAGTTTGGGCACCCCAGCTAAAAATTTGTATTAATGTGCATAAAGAAGCCAAGGAAAGATGGAAAAATCTCCAAAAGGCATCAAATTACAGATTAGACATTCTTATAATATGTCAACAAAAGTTAGATTTTATTTCCATCATTTACACTTTCAAAATAACAGAAAACAAAAAAATGGCGTCTGCAAAAGTTTGGGCACCCTGCAGAGTTAATATCTTGTACTGCCCCCTTTGGCAAGTATCACAGCTTGTAAACACTTTTTGTAGCCAGCCAAGAGTCTTTCAATTCTTGCTTGAGGTATCTTTGCCCATTCTTCCTTACAAAAGTCTTCCAGTTCTTTGAGATTTCTGGGCCGTCTGTCTCGCACGGCTCTTTTAAGGTCTATCCATAGATTTTCAATTATGTTGAGGTCAGGAGAATGTGAAGGCCATGGCAAAACCTTCAGTTTATGCCTCTTGATGTAATCCCCCGTGGATTTCGAGGTGTGTTTAGGATCATTATCCATTTGTAGAAGCCATCCTCTCTTTAACTTCAGCTTTTTCACAGATGGCATCAAGTTACCATCCAAAATTTGCTGAAATTTTATTGAATCCATTTTTCCTTCTACTCGTGAGATGTTCCCTGTGCCACTGGCTGCAACACAACCCCAAAGCATGATTGATCCAACCCCATGCTTAACAGTTGGACAGAGGTTCTTTTCATTAAATTCTGTGCCCCTTCTTCTCCAAACGTACCTTTGCTCATTCCGGCCAAAAAATTAAATTTTAACCTCATCGGTCCACAGAACTTGTTTCCAAAATGCATCAGGCTTGTCTATATGTTTATTTGCAAAGTTCAAACGATGATTTTTGTGGTGAGGACGTAGAAGAGGTTTTCTTCTGATGACTCTTCCATGAAGACCATATTTGTACAAGTATCTCTTTATAGTGGAATAGTGTACCACAACTCCAGTGTTTGCCAGATCTTTCTGGAGGGATCGTGCAGTCAAACGTGGGTTTTGAATTGTTTTTCTCACAATCCTGCGAGCTGTTCTGTCTGATATTTTTCTTGGTCTTCTAGATCTTTCTTGGTCTTCCAGATCTTCCACTGTTCCTCATGACTGCCATTTCTTAATTACATTCCGAACAGAGGATATTGTCATCTGAAAACGCTTTGCTATCTTCTTATAGCCTTCTCCAGCTTTGTGAGCGTCAACTATTTTCAGTTTCAGTTTTCTAGACAACTGCTTAGAAGAACCCATGGTGCTGATTGTTGGGGCAAGGTCAGATGAGTCTGGGCATTTAAAACCTTTGAGATTGACATCACCTGGTCTTCCCAGACGAAGTTTGAGAACAATCCATGACACTGGCATGTCTCAGCTTTGCAAAGGGGGCAGTGCATGCTATAAATTCTGCAGGGTGCCCAAACTTTTGCAGACGCCATTTTTTTGTTTTCTGTTATTTTGAAAGTGTAAATGATGGAAATAAAATCTAACTTTTGTTGACATATTATAAGAATGTCTAATCTGTAATTTGATGCCTTTTGGAGATTTTTCCATCTTTCCTTGGCTTCTTTATGCACATTAATACAAATTTTTAGCTGGGGTGCCCAAACTTTCGATCCCCACTGTATAGGTGGGGGTTGTTCATTGTTTAATGACATGTGGTTGTCCCATTTTTCTATTGTGTGTCTTGCTTGGGAGCAAACTATTATGGGATGTATGTGTTTGTGTATTGGCTTGGTGGGGGGTGTCTGCTGTGTGTCTCATGTTACTAAATGTATTGCCCCGCCCTGTGTATATTACTTGTATCCGTGTTAAAATAAAGCAGTCTATTTTCTGGTTTCCTTCAAGTCTGGTGCTGTCTCGTCTTGTATGGCCAGCGGTGGTGTCCGTGGATCTGTGTTCGGACAGGGAATCGGGAGCAGGGATGGACTGACAACTCATGGGGCCCCCGGGCAATAGGAGATCATGGGGCCCCTGTGTCCTTGCCGAAACTCAAAAAAGGCTATGAAAAAGGTACCAGGGGCATCTCATGGGGCCCCCTACTGACCCCGGGCCCTCGGGCAGTGCCCGAGTTTCCAAATGGTCAGTCCGCCCCTGATCGGGAGTTTAACGGAAATACCCAAGTGTAGTTGGGGTCCGTTTCCGTTACACCCTGGGGTAAAAAAAAGTTAAGCTGGTTGAGCCCATAACACCATAGGCAACAGGCCAACTTTCCATCTCAACGATAACGGCACATGGTATTAAAATCCTAAACAAACGGCCAAGTAAAGCCGGAAATAAATGACGTCCCTCTAGAAGCCGGACTAGAATGTTCCTCATGTCATCGAAGTCTTTTAAATAATGTGTTTCTCTTTACAGGCTCATTACAATCCCATCACAACCTATCCCACTAGATATGGTATTGTCATGTAAATACAAAAAGGACTCATTTATTCTCCCCCCCCCCCCCCCCCAGCTAATAATTCCACCTCAGCGCATAGAGCAATCGGCTGAAATAGGATTATATTACATATTGCATGAGTATCAGACTTATTATTGGATAAAGCTTTTACTGCTTCTTCCTAGTCATGCGTGACATTCCATTTACCGCCAGCCAGATTATACAGAACGCAGTGTAATGTCGCTCTAACCATTGGCGCCCATCCATTCTGATTACTGCTTACAAGCCAGTCCTTCATAGGAAGGAAATTAATAATTACTTCAAATTTCTACGACTTATCTGTATATACAAATGTGCAAAGAATCAATTAAAGAGTTTCCTGTTCCTTTAGTAAAGGCCCTGATGATGATATTAGGTTCCATTCGCTGGGATGGATTTTTTTTTACCTTCATTTGTTATTTTATCTTATAATTTTCTATTTTCCTCTTCTCAGATATAATATTGTACAGGTGTGGAATTATTAATATATACACTCAGCGGCCACTTTATTAGGTCCACCTGTTCAATTGCTTGGTAACACAAATTGCTAATCAAACAACGCATGGCAGCAACTCAATGCATTTAGGTATCTAGACGTGGTGAAGACGACTTGCTGAAGTTCAAACTGAGCATCAGAATGAAGTAGAAAGGGGATTTAAGTGACTTTGAACGTGGCATGGTTGTTGGTGCCAGACGGGCTGGTCTGAGTATTTCAAAAACTGCTGACCTACTGGGATTTTCACACACAACAATCTCTAGGGTTTACAGAGAATGGTCCAAACAAGAGGAAATACCAAGTGGCAGTTGTGTGGATGAAAATGCTTTGTTGATGTCAGAGGTCAGAGGAGAATGAGCATTTAGGTATCTAGATGTGGTGAAGACAACTTGCTGAAGTTCAAACTGAGCATCAGAATGAAGTAGAAAGGGGATTTAAGTGATTTGAACGTGGCGTGGTTGTTGGTGCCAGACGGGCTGGTCTGAGTATTTCAAAAACTGCTGATCTACTGGGATTTTCACACACAACCATCTCTAGGGTTTACAGAGAATGGTCCAAACAAGAGGAAATACCAAGTGGCAGTTGTGTGGATGAAAATGCTTTGTTGATATCAGAGGTCAGAGGAGAATGAGCATTTAGGTATCTAGATGTGGTGAAGATGACTTGCTGAAGTTCACACTGAGCATCAGAATGAAGTAGAAACAGGGGCGGACTGACCATTTGGAAACTCGGGCACTGCCCGAGGGTTCGGGGTCAGTAGGGGGCCCCATAAGATGCCCCTGGTACCTTTTTCATAGGCTTTTTTGAGTTTGGGCAAGGACACAGGGGCCCCATGATCCCCTATTGCCCGGGGGCCCCATGAGTTGTCAGTCCGCCCCTGAGTAGAAAGGGGATTTAAGTGACTTTGAACGTGGCGTGGTTGTTGGCGCCAGACGGGCTGGTCTGAGTATTTCAAAAACTGCTGATCTGCTGGGATTTTCACACACAACCATCTCTGGGGTTTACAGAGAATGGTCCAAACAAGAGGAAATACCAAGTGGCAGTTGTGTGGATGAAAATGCTTTGTTGATGTCAGAGGTCAGAGGAGAATGAGCATTTAGGTATCTAGATGTGGTGAAGACGACTTAATGAAGCTCAAACTGAGCATCAGAATGAAGTAGAAAGGGGATTTAAGTGACTTTGAACGTGGCGTGGTTGTTGGTGCCAGACGGGCTGGTCTGAGTATTTCAAAAACTGCTGATCTACTGGGATTTTCACACATAACCATCTCTAGGGTTTACAGAGAATGGTCCGAAAAAGAGGAAATACCAAGTGGCAGTTGTGTGGATGAAAATGCTTTGTTGATGTCAGAGGTCAGAGGAGAATGAGCATTTAGGTATCTAGATGTGGTGAAGACAACTTGCTGAAGCTCAAACTGAGCATCAGAATGAAGTAGAAACAGGGGTGGACTGACCATTTGGAAACTCGGGCACTGCCCGAGGGCTCAGGGTCAGTAGGGGGCCCCATAAGATGCCCCTGGTACCTTTTTCATAGGCTTTTTTGAGTTTGAGCAAGGACACAGGGGCCCTATGATCCCCTATTGCCCGGGGGCCCCATGAGTTGTCAGTCCGCCCCTGAGTAGAAAGGGGATTTAAGTGACTTTGAACATGGCATGGTTGTTGGTGCCAGACAGGCTGGTTTTAGTATTTCAAAAACTGCTGATCTACTGGGATTTTCATGCACAACCATCTGTAGGGTTTACAGAGAATGGTCCGAAAAAAAAGAAAATACCCAGTGAGCAGCAGTTGTGTGGAGGAAAATGCCTTGTTGATGTCAGAGGTCAGAGGAGAATGGGCAGACTGGTTCGAGAAGATAGAAAGGCAACAGTAACTCAAATAACCCCTCGTTACATCCAAGGTATGCAGAATAACATATCTGAATGCACAACACATCGAACCTTGAAGAAGATGGGCTACAGCAGCAGAAGACCACACCGAGTGCCACTCCTATCAGTGAAGAACAGGAAACGGAGGCTACAATTCTCACAGGCTCATCAAAATTGGACAATAGAAGATTGGAAAAACATTGCCTGGACTGATGAGTCTTGAGTTCAGCTACGACATTCAGATGGTAGGGTCAGAATCTGGCATAAACAATATGAAATCATGGCTCCATCCTGCCTTGTATCAACGGTTCAGGCTGGTGGTGGGGGTGGTGTCATGGTGTGGTAGATCTATCCTGCCTTTTATCAATGGTTCAGGCTAGTGGTGGTGGTGTCATGGTGTGGTAGATCCCTCCTGCCTTGTATCAATGGTTCAGGCTGGTGGTGGTGGTATCATGGTGTGGTAGATCCATCCTGCCTTTTATCAATGGTTCAGGCTGGTGGTGGTGGTGTCATGGTGTGGTAGATCCATCCTCCCTTGTATCAATGGTTCAGGCTGGTGGTGTCATGGTGTAGTAGATCCATCCTGCCTTGTATCAATGGTTCAGGCTGGTGGTGGTGGTGACATGGTGTAGTAGATCCATCCTGCCTTGTATCAACGGTTCAGGCTGGTGGTGTCATGGTGTGGTGGATCCTTCCTGCCTTGTATCAACAGTTCAGGCTGGTGGTGGTGGTATCATGGTGTGTTGGATCCATCCTGCCTTGTATCAGCTGTTAAGGCTGGTGGTGTCATGGTGTGGTGGATCCTTCCTGCCTTGTATCAACAGTTCAGGCTGGTGGTGGTGGTGTTATGGTGTGGTGGATCCATCCTGCCTTCAATCAACAGTTCAGGCTGGTGGTGGTGGTGTCATGGTGTGGGGGATACATGCTTGGCACACTTTGGGCCCCTTAGTATGAACTGAGCATCGTTTAAACACCACTGCCTACCTGAGTATTGTTGCTGACCATGTCCATCCCTTTATGACTCCAGTATCCCCATCTTCTGATGGCTCCTTCCAGCAGGAGTGTACTTTTACAGCACTGGGAAGGACTGCCCTGCCATGAGCAAGCTTAGGATGGCTTCCCACACATGAGGAAGAGGAACATCTGATCCCTGATCTCCTCTGCGACGAATGAACCCAGAACCATGTCACAAAGTTCAGATCATCTCCAACTGGTTTCTTGAACATGACAATGAGGTCACTGCACTCCAATGGCCTTCACAGTCATCAGATCTCCATCAAATAGAGCACCTTTGGGATGTGCTGGAACAGGATATTCACATCATGGATGTGCAGCTAACAAATCTGCAGCAACTGCGTGATACTATCATGTCAATATGGACCAAAATCTCTGAGGAATGTTTCCAACACCTTGTTGAATCTATGCCATGAAGAATTAAGGCAGTTGTGCAGGAAAAAGAGGTTCCAACCCGGTACTAGCAAGGTGTACCTAATAAAGTGGCCGGGGAGTGTAATTTTACAGCACTGGGAAGGACTGCCCTGCCATGTGCAAGCTCGGGATGGCTTCCCACACATGAGGAAGAGGAACATCTGATCCCTGATCTCCTCTGTGACGAATGAACCCAGAATTGACAAGTATTTCATCACTTCCGATTTCAAAGATGTAATTCCTTGGCTATTACAGCCATGGAAGCAGCTAACCCAGCACAAATTCTGCTTGGTTAGTTGCTTTGAAGGGCAGGGAAAACATCATGGGTCTAATGGGCCCCTGATATTTCCATAAAGAAGACCTTTACTAAAGGCAAATATGCTATTCATTTTGCAAGGGAATGTTTCCTTAGGCCTTGCACACATTGCTGACACACTGGCCACTCTGAAAAGCAATACATGGTCGATAACTTTTCAGAGCTAGTTGAGCGCTAGTTTACAGGTGTTCAGGAATGCCTGTTGTTTTTTCTCATCCCAAGAGGAATTTTGCATTGTAATGCCATGCTGCAACTGTGTGGAAAGTGGTTGTCACAAAGTTATGTTGCGGTCCTATGGACTTTAATGGGCCTGTTTGGCAAGCAGCACCTGAATGGCTGTCACACTTCTGCTTGACCCCTACCTGCTATATTTGCTACTGGCCCCCGGCTTGCTCACCTCTTTGTGGGGCGATCTTGAGGACCATGATCTGGTACTAACATGCAGCAAAACCCATCTCCACAATCAGGAGCTTTGGTGAATGCCGGTTAGTGCTTAGATCCCAAACCTTGGGGGAGCTTGTATACCTATCCTGCTGGTTGATGGGAGACTCTACTGCTATAGCTACTGGTCTCCGAGCCTGACCCCTGACCGGGACACCACCAGGAGCTCTGGTGAACACCGGTTAGTGTTTAGACCCCTTACCTTATAGGAGCCAGCATCATCCACCAGGGTGACCTGCTTGTACATCTATCCTGCTGGTTGGTGGGAGTCCCTCTACTGCTATAGCTACTGGTCTCTGACCCTGACCCCTGACCGTGACACCACCAGGAGCTCTGGTAATCACCAGTTAGTGCTTAGACCCCATACCTTGGGGGAGCCAGCGTCATCCGCCAGGATGATCTGTGTCAGGAATCTAGGAGTGACCAGAAAGGTGTGGACTGACACAGGGAAACGCAGGCCTCAGGTACACTATAATACAGTTTATTATTAGCTACCCAGATATATATATATATATATAAACGCACAGTGAGCAAACCAACCTTCCACTAATCTTAGTACGTGCAGGAACACAGGCGTAGTCAGGGCTGGAGAGGTGGAACGGTTAGGCCGGCCGTAGGGTTCTGTAATGACCGTTTGGTGGTACCTCTAGCGGTCCTCAGGACAGGATTCCCCAGGGCGCGGAGTCTAAGTCCCAGGCTGCTTATTCACCAGGGCCCCTGATGGTGGGGATGGACTTGGAGCAGACAGGAACCAGGTCGTGGCCCCTGAGTACACCTGCTAGTGGTAGAGGGATCCGCCAGAGGTATGTGCAGGTAGGAAGCCTGATGTGAAGAGGCAGAAGGTGTGAGCGGGGACGGCTGGATCCGTGCAGGATGGATGGATGGCAGAGTAGTTAGCGTGGTCAGACGGGCCAGGTCAGCAATGTGCGGGCAGCAAGGTACCAAAGAAGCAGGCAGAGAATGGTCAGGGTCACAAGCTGGGTTCAGTAACTCACGGGCAGCGCGGTACAGGGGATCAGGCAGAAGGATGGTCAGGCAAGCCAGGGGTTTAACAGGAGACGGTCAGCAGAGGTCAGGATCAAGCAGGGTCAGCAACGAAGCAGGGACACAAGATACCAGGTACAGGGGCTCATGGGAAAACATACACCAAGGCCCTGATCACAGGCCTGGTCATGCCTTAAATACACCTCCTGCAATCAGCCCCAGGTTTGGCTGATTGCAGGAGTGAGCTTCTGGCTGCTGAGAGCACCCGCTGGTCAGCTCTGGTACTGCAGCCCACACGGCAGGTGAGTCCCACCACCAGTGCTGAGTCCATTCCTGACAATCTGCTTGTATATCTATCCTGCTGGTTGGTGGGAACCTCTCTACTGCTACAGCTACTGGTCTCCGAGCCTGACCCCTGACTGTGACATCACCAGGAGCTCTGGTGAACACTGCTTAGTGCTTAGACCCCACACCTTGGGGGAGCCAACGTCATCCGCCAGGGTGACCTGCTTGTATATCTATCCTGTTGGTTGATGGGAGCCTCTACTGATATAGATACCAGTCTCCGAGTCTGACCCCTGACTGTGACACCACCAGGAGCTCTGGTGAACACTGCTTAGTGCTTAGACCCCACACCTTGGGGGAGCCGACGTCATCTGCCAGGGTGACCTGCTTGCATATCTGTCCTGTTGGTTGATGGGAGCCTCTACTGCTATAGATACCGGTGTCTGAGCCAGACCCCTGACTGTGACACCACCAGGAGCTCTGGTGAACACTGGTTAGTGCTTAGACCCCACACCTTGGAGGAGCCGGTGTCATCCACCAGGGTGACCTGCTTGTATATCTGTCCTGCTGGTTGGTGGGAGCCTCTCTACTACTCTAGATACTGGTCTCTCCGAACAGGACCCTTGACCATAACACAACCTTTAAACCGGACTCCCTTTTGTTTCTAATTACTCTCCAGTTTATAAAATCCTTTCAGTGAAAGACGTACTGCATCATTTATTGAGCAACAAGTAACTGAACTTTTGACGAAAAGAACGTTTCCGCTCATACACTCGTAACAAATAACTGCATAGCCAACAAATTAAAGCATTTTGCTTCCAGGCTACAAATCCTCTATACTTACAATGTCCTCAGCTTGGGCATATGGTTGAAACTGGAGACGGGGATTGTGGTGATGTTGTTGTTATTGAGGGTTCTGTAAGAACGAAAAGAGAACATTTTAATCACACACAGCTAAAAATGACAGAGGGGGGGAAAGCCGATTCCCAGGAGTATATATCTAGGCACGTCGCATTTGCCAAAGTTAAACATCTCAGCACTCGGAGATTATGGCTGACTTTGTTTCCCGGGACAAAAAAATGCATCACAAACCACAAACACAACTGACAGCAATTTACCATCTACGCCTCTAATGGATGTTATGAAGGAGAGGAATTCCTTGTTGGAGCAGAAGAATGGGAATTCGAAGCTGGGACTTGTGCAACCTATCATTACATACACATTATCCAATATCGCATAATTCTTCATACAAGTCAACTACTGGGCTACAGGATGGGGAATCCACGTAAAATCTGATGACAGGTCAGCCCATAACACATAACTGTTGTGTTACGTGTACTTCGGGAACCCATATTTTATTTAGTTCCTGGTGCCAAGATGCAACCTCTTTCGGCAACTTAGAGGAACCTCAAACATGCAAAAATGTAGTACATCGGCGCAAGAGTCTATGTCCAGTATGTCCAGAGTAAAAGCTCTTTTACTTGAATGCAAATACATAGCATACAAAACAGTCAAGCTCCCTTTTCACATAACCGTCATATTCAAATATTGAAAGGGAAGCCATTTTTCATCATCCTCTACAATGAAAGTGATTCTAAAGGACCATGATCTGGTACTAACATGGAGCAAAACCCATCTCCACAATCAGGAGCTTTGGTGAATGCCGGTTAGTGCTTAGATCCCAAACCTTGGGGGAGCTTGTATACCTATCCCGCTGGTTGATGGGAGACTCTACTGCTATAGCTATCAGTCTCCGAGCCTGACCCCTGACCGGGACACCACCAGGAGCTCTGGTGAACACCGGTTAGTGTTTAGACCCCTTACCTTATGGGAGCCAGCATCATCCACCAGGGTGACCTGCTTGTACATCTATCCTGCTGGTTGGTGGGAGTCCCTCTACTGCTATAGCTACTGGTCTCTGACCCTGACCCCTGACCGTGACACCACTAGGAGCTATGGTAATCACCAGTTAGTGCTTAGACCCCATACCTTGGGGGAGCCAGCGTCATCCGCCAGGATGATCTGCTTGTACATCTATCCTGCTGGTCGGTGGGAACCTCTCTACTGCTACAGCTACTGGTCTCCAAGCCTAACCCCTGACTGTGACACCACTAGGAGCTATGGTAATCACCAGTTAGTGCTTAGACCCCATACCTTGGGGGAGCCAGCGTCATCCGCCAGGATGACCTGCTTGTACATCTATCCTGCTGGTCGGTGGGAACCTCTCTACTGCTACAGCTACTGGTCTCCGAGCCTGACCCCTGACTGTGACACCACCAGGAGCTCTGGTGAACACCGGTTAGTGTTTAGACCCCATACCTTGGGGGAGCCAGCGTCATCCGCCAGGATGATCTGCTTGTACATCTATCCTGCTGGTCGGTGGGAACCTCTCTACTGCTACAGCTACTGGTCTCCGAGCCTGACCCCTGACTGTGACACCACCAGGAGCTCTGGTGAACACTGCTTAGTGCTTACACCCCACACATACAAAACAGTCAAGCTCCCTTTTCACATAACCGTCATATTCAAATATTGAAAGGGAAGCCATTTTTCATCATCCTCTACAATGAAAGTGATTCTAAAGGCTTGGTTTTTTTTTTTTTTCTCTTTAAAATAACAAACAGGTCATACTAATGGGGGCCATAGACGGGTATTTTTCGGCCGAAAATAAAATCGGCCGATTTTTGCACCGTTAGTGGGTTAATTGGTCGGCTGTTTTTCGGGGTTTTGGCACATTTTTTTTTATCGGTCATGTTAGAAATTTTGCAGCCGAGAAAAAGAAGACGAAGAAGAAGAGAAGTAGATGAAAAAGAAGAAGCAGTAGAAAAAGAAGACGAAGAAGAAAAGAAAAAGAAGCCAAAGAAAAAGCATAAGAAGAAGAAAAAGAAGTAGAAGAAGAAGCAGAAGAAGAAGAAAAGGAATTCCAGTCCGCTATTATATTTTATATGAAAAGTCTTGCGGTTGCAACAATGTATCCATTTGTATCCGAATAAAAACATCTGTATCTGAAATGGATACAAATGGATACATTGTTGCAACCGCAAGACTTTCATGTAAAATATAATAGCAGAGCTCTCTGTAAGGGACAGAAGTAAATATGGGGTTAAATGCCGGCCATAGACGGGACGAAAATCGGCCGATTTTTTTACCGTTGGTGGTAACGTTGCCTGGTCTGATGAGTCTGGATTTCAGCTGCGACATTCAGATGGTAGGGTCAGAATTTGGCATAAACAACATGAAAGCATGGATCTATCCTGCCTTGTATCAACAGTTCAGGCTGGTGCTGGTGTCATGGTGTGGTGGATCCATCCTGCCTTGTATCAATGGTTCAGGCTTGTGGTGGTGGTGTCATGGTGTGGGGGATCCATCCTGCCTTGTATCAACGGTTCAGGCTGGTGGTGGTGTCCTGGTGTAGTGGATCCATCCTGCCTTGTATCAATGGTTCAGGCTGGTGGTGGTGTCATGGTGTGGGGGATCCATCCTGCCTTGTATCAATGGTTCAGGCTGGTGGTAGTGGTGTCATGGTGTGGTGGATCCATCCTGCCTTGTATCAATGGTTCAGGCTGGTGGTGGTGGTGTCATGGTGTGGTGGATATTTCCTGCCTTGTATCCATGGTTCAGGCTGGTGGTGGTGGTGTCATGGTGTGGTGGATCCATCTTGCCTTGTGTCAACGGTTCAGGCTGGTGGTGGTGGTGTCATGGTGTGGTGGATCCATCCTGCCTTGTATCAACGGTTCAGGCTGGTGATGTCATGGTGTGGGAGAGATTTTCTTGGCACTAGCAAAATGTACCTAATAAAGTGGCTGGTGAGTGAACATGCTCTGTGTAATGGTTGTGCATAGAGCAGCCCTGATGCTCCTCTTCCCAGGTTCTCGGATCCACTGCCGGCGCTTCTGACCCCTCCCCCTTGCTGAACGCCTCATAGGCTTCCCCCCGACATGTTTCATTCTATTAAGAGCTTAATCGTAGAGTATGATGGAGTGCGGCTTCCCTCTCAATGTTTCAATATTACGGTTATGTGAAATGGGAGCTTGACTGTTTTGTACCATCGTGAGTTTGCAACAAAGCGAAAAAGCTTTTACTACGGACAAAGCCCCGTGTAGGTTTTTGTACAACTCTCGTGCTAGGCTTGCATGGTTACTGACAAGCTGATATAGACATCAGCCTGTCATTGCTCTAGCACACTTGTGTTGAGATATCTTCATTAGAATGCCCAGTTCCACCCAAATGCAAAGGCCAGTACAACGCTAAAAGCTGGTGTCACCTTCCTCAGTTGGATTCTCCATAACATACAATGGAGAATGTATTGGAGATCCCAGTTGGGAAAGCATGGCACCTTTCTTAAGTTCTTGAGGTATAAAAGACAAACTACCATGAGAGAATATCACCATTGTGACTATAGAAAAGTATCAAAAGCCAACAGAGGATTCAGTAGGGTGATGCCAATATCTCAACTTTGCATGGAATTTTCCTTTACCTCCACCATACAGTATAGGCCAGGGGTGGGCAACTGTGGCCCTCCAGCTGTTGGTGAACTACAAGTCCCATCATGCCTCAGCCTTTGGGAGTCATGCTTGTAACTGTCAGTTTTGCAATGCCTCATGGGACTTGTAGTTTTACAACAGCTGGAGGGCCACAGTTACCCACCCCTGTTATAGGCAAATGCCAGGTTGGTGTATATAAATAAATGATGGTTTCCACCCAATTCAATTTACAATCTCTCTCTGAAAAATTACAGGGTGATATAGATATTGCTTTATCAATAATAAATACAAGGGGGAGCAATTAAACTTCGAATGAAGAGCATGCTTGGCATCCTAAGAAGAAAGCCCAGCACTGCTTGCGTGATTGCTGGCTGCCTGTGTGCAATTAAGAGGATAAGGATCAGGTCTTTGCTAGGAGACAGGAACTTGGTGTGCCCATCCTCTGACTCATTCAGTTGTCTGTGTAGTCTGATCTCTCTTACTATTCATTTCTAATACAAGAGGGAGCGGTTCTTCTGTGCAGACGGGCTGAATTTCTGAAAACAAAATTAGTATTTTAGGTATATTCTTCTTTGGAAGAGTTAAATCTTTAGACTCCAAGGCATTTCTCAACCAGGGTTATCTCAGAGATTGTCAGGGTTTCCTGAAATTAGACTTTCCCCAAAATGCATGCATCTCTGCATTTGATGTGAAAGTGCCTGCCACTGCTTTCTTACATTTTGGGGGGGGGGGGGGTGTTCCAGTTCCTGGTTTCTCTGAAAGCTTTGGCGGCACATTGGTGGCCCCTCTTAAGGCAACATCACCAGGAAATCTCCTATCTAAACTGCAAGATCTTATACTGCGCATGTGTGAGAAGAAGCCCATGACTTCATGTGCCTCATCTCGCACATGCGCCGTAGGAAATTACATTCGTTTACTGGTTAGAAAAACATCTCCTGAGATTTTGCGAGATCTCAGAGGAAGGTTTTTTTTTTTAACTTTGCAAATGCCTCTAATGTTTTTCTGGAATGCATGAGATGACTCGCATGGCGTCATGTGGTTCTTGAGCAGCATGAGAGATAGTGATGTAAATATTCAAAATGGTGGCACTAGACTGAGGGTCCAGGCAGCACAGAAGCTCCTGAAACTCTTACAAAAAAGAAGAAAAAGTCACACGGACATAGGTATGAATACTTGTTTAGCCCCCTTTCCATATTATTGGAGGGTGGGGAAGGTCGTCTTTAGGCAATCAGAAATATCTCTCCCGTTGGCCATCACACTAATATACCATGAGCTATAGAAATCGTAATTATTACCAGGGATTCTCTGGGACCAGAAAGGTATTTCAAGGGTTCTTCTGAGAAAGGCTGTACCCTAAATTGTATGTGCACCTCAGAAACAATGGGGGTTTCTGAAGCGCAAGTTTAATTAGGGCTTCCCCACTCATGCCTCCATACTTGAAGCAACAGGTCCACCTGAAATGCTCAATTTAATAACTTGAACAAGCCATCATACTTACAACACTTCCAACCCTCGCAGGGCTCGGAAAGCTCCATCTTCAATACAACTGATCTGATTTTTGTCCAATTGCCTGGGAAGAAAACAAAGCATTAGGGCCAATGTCCATTTTTCCTTCAACTTACAAACAAACATCAGCGGCAATGCTGTCACTTATTACTGAAGACCGCTACTTCTTAGAAGTCTGGACCTGTAAAGATGTTTTTTTTTTAATAGTGCATTTTTTTTTTAAAGTTTTAAAAATATACAGTATAAGAATTACGAGTAATTGAAAGACACAGAGAAAAATACATGTGGCTTCCACCATCAACCAAGATGGTATAAACATTACACTCAATGATGGCACAGCATTACACTAGATGAAGCCCTTTGCTTGCCTTTATCTGGCTTTCAGGGCACTATTCCTCCAACTGATATGAAGCATCACTCCTTCCACTGACTCCAATAATGGGGCACTATCCTTTCAACTAACAACAACAAAGGGGTACTAGTTCTCCCACAGACACCAATGATGGGACACTATTCCTCCCACAAACACCAATGATGGGGCACTATTCCTCCCACTGACACCAATGATGGAGCAATATTTCTCCCACAGACACCAATGATGGGACACTATTCTTCCCACTGATACCAATGATGGGGCACTATTCCTCCCACTGACACCAATGATGGGGTACTATTCCTCCCACTGACACCAATGATGGGGCACTATTCCTCCCACAGACACCAATGATGGAGCAATATTTCTCCCACAGACACAAATGATGGGACACTATTCCTCCCACTGACACCAATGATGGGACATTATTCCTCCCACTGACACCAATGATGGGGCACTATTTCTCCCACTGATACCAATGATGGGGCACTATTCCTCCCACTGACACCAATGACGGGGCACTATTCCTCTTACTGATAAAAATGATGGGGAAAGATTCCTCCCATGAACACTGATGATGGGACACTATTCCTCCCACTGACACCAATGATGGGGCACTATTCCTCCCACTGACACCAATGATGGGGCACTATTCCTCCCACTGATACCAATGATGGAGCACTCTTGCTCACACTGATACCAATGATGGGGCACTCTTCCTCCCACTGACACCAATGATGGGGCACTATTCCTCCCACTGATACCAATGATGGGGCACTCTTCCTCCCACTGACACCAATGATGGGGCACTATTCGTCCCACTGACACCAATGATGGGGCACTATTCCTCCCACTGACACCAATGATGGGGCACTATTCCTCCCACTGACACCAATGATGGGGCACTATTCCTCCCACTGACACCAATGATGGGGCACTATTCCTCCCACTGACACCAATGATGGGGCACTATTCCTCCCACTGACACCAATGATGGGGCACTATTCCTCCCACTGATACCAATGATGGGGCACTATTCCTCTCACTGACACCAATGATGGGACACTATTCCTCCCACTGATACCAATGATGAGGCACTATTCCTCCCACTGACACCAATGATGGGGCACTATTCCTCCCACTGACACCAATGATGGGACACTATTCCTCCCACTGACACCAATGATGGGGCACTATTCCTCCCACTGATACCAATGATGGGGCACTATTCCTCCCACTGACACCAATGATGGGGCACTATTCCTCCCACTGACACCAATGATGGGGCACTATTCCTCCCACTGATACCAATGATTGGGCACTATTCCTCCCACTGATACTAATGATGGGGCACTATTCCTCCCACTGACACCAATGATGGGGCACTATTCCTCCCACTGACACCAATGATGGGGCACTATTCCTCCCACTGACACCAATGATGGGGCACTATTCCTCCCACTGATACTAATGATGGGGCACAATTCTTTCCATTTCTGTGCTCTTAAGTGCAGTAATATAACTGAGATCAAATGTTGCTTGCTTGGAGGAAGAAAGAAGAAAAAGAGAGTCAAGGTATGGATAAAAGAGAGAAAGATGGGAAAACAGTTAGGGGACTAGAAGAGGTGGAGAAAAGTGAAAAAGGAGTGGGGCTCCAACCCCAGCTGTTTCAGTAGAAAGTGGGAAATATTTCAGGTCATCATCGGCCAAGATAGGTTTAACTGATCCAGGCACTCAAAACTGCTATGAACTTTTGGATTTCAATCTATTCAATTTTCCACAAATACAAAAGGAAAAAAAAACAAAATCTAATACAACCCTAACAGGTCCTTGAAGTCACAATACAAAGACATTATAAACAACCATTATCAATACAATGGCTCATGGCGACAGGTTGTGGTCTCCACTCATCCGGTTCCCACTACAACCATAGTCAGCGTACACCCCTCCTCGCCAAACAGAACTCAAAAGGGGAGCGTTCTGTAAAGAGAGGAGATTGTAAACTGGTTCTCCAATTATAGCGATGATTAGAAGTTCAAGAAAAATTACCAATAACTTGGGACACCAAATTTCGGCAACATTGTACCCAATAAACACTTAGTAGACCAAGAAACAGAAAAGAAAAAAGAAAGGTCGCCAAGAATAATATGAGGGGCTGCTCTCAGGTCTCACCAGTCTGGAGAAATATATCTGATCCAGTAGTCCTAGGTCTTCTCAAACTTAGTGTTGTTATTTTGGAGGGTACATGTCAGTTTATAATTGACCATAATCCAGTTTAATTTTTGATGGACATAGTGTCAGGAACCATAAACCAGGCTGAGACAGAAAGTGCCGTTAAAATCACACCTTTAACCTCCCTAGCGGTCTGATTATGTCCATATTTCTGTGCTCAAAGCGGTACATTTTTTTGCATGGAAATATGTTGTTTTTTTATTGTAGGCCTGTAATTTGTAGGAATAACTCACTGAAATCTGTCCGGACAAGAGTCTAGTAAACATCCCGGGGAGGATAAAACTCGAAACACGAAATCATAAATTATAATTTAAATAAATAATCCTAAAAAATAATAATATAATAATAATAAATGTAATTCAATAATATAATCAAACCAAAAACACTGAAATGTGAAATATAGCGCCAAGTTCGCACATCGCTGAGCTCAGTCGCAGAATCGTTTTCAGTGTCTGATGAGGAATTTCCCCCACGAATCATTATCACTCAATTCTGCAAGTGGGCTCTGAGGAAGAAGGCATGACCTTTGAAACGCGTCAGCTGTACTGAGTGGCTACCCCCATGATGGGATTCGCGCTGGCCTCTTGCCTTTGAAGTCCCTGGGAGGACTTTCATGCCTGTTTTTATTCGCTGTTTGTGAGTACCATTCTTTTACTAAATAAATTTTGGTTACTGAGGTAATGCACAAGGTTGGTGCGCTTCTTCTTGTTTTACTTCACAGTTCTGTTCTGGCTTCCCCAGCCTTGGTTTGGAGCTGCACGACCTTGTATGCCCCGGTGGTTGCTTTGTTGGGATTTGATTTACTCACCACCGGCCTGGGTCCCGGAGCGCAGGAGAAATTGCATTTAGTCCATTGTCTGATTTACTATCGCTGTTCTCTAGCCGGTCTAAAACCGCGTCTGACCTAAAGGGACGCTTTTTGGATGCCATGGACGTTTCTCAGTTTCCAGGCAGAAAGAACGGTAAAAATGCAGGCAGGGCGCAGGACAAAGCACTGGATACAAATGGAGAAACAGAAAAAGGGCGCACCGACCTAGTGCATTATCGTTTAAAATAATTTATTGAAGAAACAAAATAGGTATCATACTCACAATTGGCATAATAACACAGGCATGTCAAACTGAACAAGATGTATGATCCAAACAACATCTGAGTCCGTACGATGGAACCCTGGATGACCAACTTGCTAACGCGTTTCGAGGACACAACCTCTTCCTCAGATGTTGTTTGGATCATACATCTTGTTCAGTTTGACATGCCCGTGTTATTATGCCAATTGTGAGTATGATACCTATTTTGTTTCTTCAATAAATTATTTTAAATGATAATGCACTAGGTCGGTGAGCCCTTTTTCTGTTTCTCCATTTGTATCCAGTGTATTCGGACCACCCCGGTCTGTTGAGGGCAGCAAGCAGTGCATATTCCAGAAAATTCCAGAACATTCCTATTGGGTCGACTGAGTCCTTTCCTAGCGCAGGAGTAAAGTGTTTGTTGTGTTGGACAAAGCACTCGGGACAAGATGTATGCGAAATGGTTGGATACAGGAATGTAATACTATGTGATTTTAGTTTATTAGAAAATGTCAGTTTTTAAAATTTTGCCGCCGTACGTCCTGTACATCCCGACGCTCGCAGGGACCGGAACACGGAAGCCGGATGCCGGCATCGGCCGAAGGAGATGGCTGGGGATGCTGTAGGGGACACATCACGGGAGCGCAAGACATGGTAAGTGCTGCAGGGAATCCCTGAGCAACGCTGCATGGTATTCCCGAGTGTAGCTCGGGGGGGTTACCGCTTTTGGTACTGAAACTTTACCCCGAGCTACACTCAGGAATACCGCCAGGGGGGTTAATGAAATAGTAAAAATACCACAGTTCAGGGACATAGTCAAAACAGAAGCCAGGGTTTGGATGCCAGAATGGGTAATCAGACAAGCCGGGGTCAGGAAACCAGAAGTCAGTGTAGTCGGAAGCAAAAATCAGAAACAGGAATCGGAAGGGAAGTCAGCCAGACCGAATTGCACACAGCAACACAGGCAGGAACACACTGGAGATCATAGACCACGGAAGGGAAAGGAGGAAATGAGCTAAGCTGCTAACATAGCAAAAAGGGCTGGCTGTAGGCTGGACTAATGAGACAGGTAATGGTGTTCAGGTGAGACACTGTGGAGACAATTGTCAGGAATGGACTCAGCACTGGTGGTGGGACTCACCTGCCTTGTGGGCTGCAGTACCAGGGCTGACCAGCGGGTGTTCTCAGCAGCCAGAAGCTCACTCCTGCAGTCAACCAACACCTGGGGCTGATTGCAGGAGGTGTATTTAAGGAATGACCAGGCCTGTGATCAGTGCCTTGGTGTATGTTTCCCATAAGCCCCTGTACCTGGTATCCTGTGTTCCTGCCTTGTTGCTGACCCTGCTTTGATCCTGACCTCTGCTGACCGTCTCCTGTTGAACCCCTGGCTTGCCTGACCATCCTTCTGCCTGATCCTCTGTACCGTGCTGCCCGTGAGTTACTGAACCCAGCTTGTGACCCTGACTATTCTCTGCCTGCTCCTCTGGTACCTCACTGCCTGCACGTTGCTAACCTGGCCTGCCTGACTACGCCTGACGCTACCCAGACGATCCATCCATCCCGCACGGATCCAGTCATTACTGTCCAAACCTGCCAGCCCCTTCACATCAGGCTTTCCCCCGGTACATACTCTCGGCGGACTCCTCTACCACAGTTGGGTGCACTCAGGGGCTGCGACCTGGTCTCAGTCCTGCGCCAAGTCCATCCCCACCATCGGGGGGCTCTGGTGAAAAGGCAGATTGGGGCTTAGACTCCGCGCCCTGGGGAATCCTGTTCTGTGGGTCACTAGAGATCCCACCGGGCGGTGCCTGACAGTACCTTACGGCCTGCCTGACCATTCCACCTCTCCAGCCTGACTACGCCTTTGTTCCTGAAGCCTGCTACTTCCCTGTGTCAGTCCACACATTTCTGGTCATACCCGGATCCCTAACAACAATGAGTGGCTGGTAAGTAACCAACAGCTGAGCAGTTTCAGAGCACTGAAGAAAAGAGCTGCTTGTAAAGTAGCAGGACTCCAGCCCTTACACATAGTCCATTGGTATCACAGTCGGTCTCCAGCATCTCGTTATGGCGATCCTAGGTGCTAATATTATATATGAGATTAACCATCTAGTCCATTTAGGAATAACTGAGTCCAATTTCTGGAACAAGGCCACCTCTGGGGATCTCGGGAAGTTTGTGCCCATAACCAACCAGATGAGGGTAAAAAATGTTATCCAAATTCTGGTAGCTTTGGTACAGTGCTACCACAAATTGCTATGAACTTTTGAAAGGTGTCTATCTATCTTGGCAAGTGGGGGGATATATGGGATCTCCAATATCTTTGGACAAGGGCCCTAGCATCAATCAAAATGACTAGTGACCCAGGTATGAAGGAGAGAAAGGAATAAAGTAAGGGTGAACCCATGACCTGTTGGTAGATCTGGAGGACTGAAGTCCAAAAAGATCAGAGGGGACCACCAAGTCTGTAATAGGGTCCATACTGCCTATATCCAGCATAGCCTAGGTAACATAAGAAAGATTCTGTGCAATCGTGTAACACTACCATCTAGTTCAGTGTTTCCCAACCTTTTTTCAATCAAGGCACCCTTTAAAATTATGGACAGTTCCGAGGCACCCCTTAAAATTATGGACAGTCTTGAGGCACCTCATTTTACAATGGAGTGCCTCAAGACTGTCCATAATTTTAAAGGGTGCCCCATTCTGCAGAGAGAGCCATACAGGGGATCGGTTCCAGTAATTGGCCCCCCACGGTGCCGATAACTCTCTCTGCCAACATCTGATTCACGCAGCTGCCTGGGCCCCTCTGGTTGCCTGGGCCCCGTACAGAAAGACTGGTGGTACCCCCGTATCCACAGCCCTGCTGGTGTTCCATCACATGGATGAGGTTCAACATGTTCATCATATATGTTGAAAATGATTTGGATTTCAGAATGAGAACATAAATATCAGAACATCAGATACCACTCACCCCATCCAGAAAGAACTGTACTTACAGGTTTTTGAGTTCAGTAGCTCCTCTGAAGGTTTTCCTTGGAATTGCCTGGATGAAATTTTCACTCAGGTCACTGCAAAAATTAAAAAAAAATATCAGTTACTTTTAGTACTTACAATATTCACAAAATACAAATTTTTCATGAAATCATGTTCTGCTTGGCTCTATATATTTTCATTTTGCTCTTCAGAGGTTTTTGCACCCAGACACATGAGGATGGACTTGTCCGGAGCAAGCATTTCTATTCTGGACATACACAGCAATGACCAAGCCAACCAATCTATATGTCCTCTACCAACCAAAACAATCCTTCAATAAAGCCCACTGCCAGCCAGCATGTCTTATTTCATTTTGGATGGTTCGGGGAGGGGTTAAAGCCTCTGTCAAGTTTTTATTTCCAAAAGAGTCTGAAAATTAAGCACACAGGGCTGCAGATAAAGGGGGTAGACCCAGCCCTCCTGTAAGGGGTCCTAGCCTCACCAGTTCCCTTTGGGCACACGCACTGTAATCCCATGGTTCATAGCATCCAGCACAGGGGCGGACTGACCATTTGGAAAGTCGGGCACTGCCTGAGGGACTGGGGTCAGTAGGGGGCCCCATGAGATGTCCCTGGTACCTTTTTCATAGGCTTTTTTGAGTTTGAGCAAGGACACAGGGGCCCCATGATCCCCTATTGCCCGGGGGGCCCCATGAGTTGTCAGTCCACCCCTGGTCCAGCAATTAAAGTTTCCCCAGACGCCATCAAATTAGCAGTAAGGGCCAGTGACAGAGAGGGGGCAATTTACTCCTTTTTGGGGACAGGCAGAGTCATTTTTCCTGCAGGTGGAGTAATCTTTCCTGCAGTTACCACCAATTAAATTATTATTATTATTATTATACAGTATTTATATAGCGCTAAAAGGTTTGCTCAGCGCTGTACATTATAGTGGGGGACAGAACATGAGACAAGACAGTAACAAAACAAAACACGAGGGGATCAAGGGCCCTGCTCTTTCGAGCTTGCAATCTAGGAGATAAATGAAAGTTCTAGCTCATTCTTGTAAATCAGTCTGCCAGAAAAGGGCTGAAGTCAAATTTAATTGTTGGGAGCTGTGGTACGAAAGATTACTGTGTGGGGGGGGATTAGCGAAATCTGTTCCGGTGATATTGGCAGTTGCTAGGGATGCGGTGGGTGCCAGCACCTGCGGCTTCCTTAAGAACCATTGACAGCAGGAAGCTGTTATTTAAACAAGTGGTAGAAATTCTGCTTCTATATATGATGCTCGGCTCCAGACAAACAAACTGGCAAAGGTTTTGAATGCCCAGATCCTAGGTTTGGACTCAACTGCTGGCTCATCCCTACCCAAGGAGGGAGGGGCCTTGTCAGGCAGGAAGTATGGGGCCCCCAGAATTTTGAACATCCAAATTTGAATTTATTTGGACATGGGAACGCTATAGTGGATGGTGAGCGGGGACCAGAGAGAGAGGAATGAGCGGCCGAGGATCAACAGAGCTGGGGGACTGGAGTGAGAGAAACAAGCAGATGGCACACATGGTGTGCAACATGGGAATGCTATAGCGGATGGTGAGCGGGGACCAGAGAGAGAGAGAGAGGAATGAGCAACAGAGGATCAGCAGAGCTGGGGGACTGGAGCGGGAGAAACAAGCAGATGACACACATGGTGTGCAACATGGGAATGCTATAGCGGATGGTGAGCGGGGACCAGAGAGAAAGGAATGAGCAGCAGAAGATCAGCAGTGCTGGGGAATTGGAGCAGGAGAAACTAGCAGATGGCACACGTGGTGTGAAACATGGGAATGCTATAGCGAATGGTGAGCGGAGACCAGAGAGAGAGAGAGAGAGAGGAAAGAGCAACAGAGGATCAGCAGAGCTGGGGGACTGGAGCAGAAGAAACTAGCAGACGGCACACATAGTGTGCAATATGGGAATGGGAATGCTGTAGCGGGTGGTGAATGAGGACCAGAGAGAGAGGAATGAGAGGCAGAGGATCAGCAGAGCTGGGGGACTGGAGCAGGAGAAACTAGCAGATGGCACACGTGGTGTGCAACATGGAAACACTATAGCGGATGGTGAGCAGGGACCAGAGAGAAAGAAATGAGAGGCAGAGGATCAGCAGTGCTGGGAAACTGGAACAGGATAAACTAGCAGACGACCCACGTGGTGTGTAACATGGAAGGTGAGCAGGGACTGGAGTGAGTGTACTGAGCAGCAGAGGATCAGCAGAGCTGGGGGACTTGAGCATGAGAAACTAGCAGATGTCACACATGGTGCTCAGTGTGGGAGCAATATATCAGGAGGTGAGTGGGGACCAGAGAGAGGAGGATCAGCAAACTACTACTGAGTGGCAGATCAGCAGAGCTGGGAGTTACTACTGAGTGGAGGATCAGCAAAGCTGGCGGTACTACTGAGTGGGAGATCAGCAGAGCTGGGAGTTACTACTGAGTGGGGTTTCAGCAGAGCTGGGGGTTACTACTGAGTGGGGGATCAGCAGAGCTGGGGGTTACTACTGAGCGGGGGATCAGCAAAGCTGGGGGTTACTACTAAGCGGGAGATCAGCAAAGCTGGGGGTACTACTGAGCGGGAGATCAGCAGAGCTGGGGGTTACTACTGAGCAGGAGATCAGCAAAGCTGGGGGTACTACTGAGTGGGGCATCAGCAGAGCTGGGGGTACTAACAAGCTGGAGATCTGCTGAACGAGGGCACCAATGAGCTGGGGATCTGTTGAGTGAGGATACTACTGAGCAGGGTTTCTAAAAAACTGAAAATCAACACACGCGGGGCATCTGCCAAGCATCATTAAACCTTTATAAAAGCATCACCGAAGCATCAAAAAAGCATGTTGAAGCGGTAGGCGCTTTAATGCGCTATAAAGTCGAAGCGAGTGTAAATGAGCCCAGAAGGCCCAGCGCTTACATTCTGCGCTCCCCAGGTCTGTATTGCCATTGGTGTCCCTATCATGTCTGGTAATACAGAGCGGTCCCTTCTCTACGCAGGAAAACGACCAACGGGAACCGATCCAGCAGTGCCGCCTGGCTTTACTCTGCGCAGCGTAGCAGAACATTTCGATGTTCTTTGTAGAATCCTGTAATGAGGTTCTATTTATGTAACCCGCGTGCTGATTTTGTGCAACTTCTGACAGAGTTAAATAAATATTAAAAAATAAAAGAACATTTCTTCAACTAATTTACAGCGCAGTAAATACCGGCAGACAAACGTTTAGGATTTGAAGCGTCTTTTTCATCCTCGGTCAAAAGGCTCCGAACACAGAGGTAATTTTTTCCCGACGCCGCAGCGTTTGGACTCCGAGGTGGTGGCAGCGCGAAACGTCAGACGCTTGTTAAACAAGTTGTTTGTGTTTGAAACAGTCGGCTTGTGGGGAAGGGTTACGGAAAGTGCCGCATCTCAAGTCTGCCAAATCGAATATATAAAACAAAAGCCGGCGAGGCGCGTTCTTTCATTTCGAAGAGTTCAGATGTGAATGTAGAAATACCATTGTTATAGGAAAACAATGATGAGAAAATTCCACCGGGGAAAATATCTGCAAAAATGTAATGAAGAATAAAAAGCGCAAAGACTCTTCTCCCCCGAATATGACTCAAAGACTCTCCTCCCCCAAATATGACTCAAAGACTCTCCTCCCCCGAATATGGCACAAAGGCTCTCCTCCCCCAAATATGACACAAAGGCTTTCCTCCCCCGAATATGGCACAAAGACTCTCCTCCCCCAAATATGACACAAAGGCTCTCCTCCCCCGAATATGACACAAAGACTCTCCTCCCCTAAATATGACACCAAGGCTCTCCTCCCCCGAATAGGACACATAGGCTCTACCTCCCCCCTTCCCAAATATGACACAAAGGCTCTCCTCCCCCGAATATGATACAAAGACTCTCCTCCCCCGAATACGACACAAAGACTCTCCTCCCCCGAATATGACACAAAGACTCTCCTCCCCCAAATATGACTCAAAGACTCTCCTCCCCCGAATATGACACAAAGACTCTCCTCCCCTGAATATGACACCAAGGCTCTCCTCCCCCGAATAGGACACATAGGCTCTACCTCCCCCCTTCCCAAATATGACACAAAGGCTCTCCTCCCCCGAATATGATACAAAGACTCTCCTCCCCCGAATATGACACAAAGACTCTCCTCCCCTGAATATGGCACAAAGGCTCTCCTCCCCCAAATATGACTCAAAGACTCTCCTCCCCCGAATATGACACAAAGACTCTCCTCCCCTGAATATGACACAAAGACTCTCCTCCCCTGAATATGATACAAAGACTCTCCTCCCCCGAATATGATACAAAGACTCTCCTCCCCCGAATATGACACAAAGACTCTCCTCCCCCAAATATGACACAAAGACTCTCCTCCCCCGAATATGACACAAAGACTCTCCTCCCCTGAATATAGCACAAAGGCTCTCCTCCCCCAAATATGACACAAAGGCTCTCCTCCCCCGAATATGACACAAAGACTCTCCTCCCCTAAATATGACACCAAGGCTCTCCTCCCCCGAATAGGACACATAGGCTCTACCTCCCCCCTTCCCAAATATGACACAAAGGCTCTCCTCCCCCGAATATGATACAAAGACTCTCCTCCCCCGAATATGACACAAAGACTCTCCTCCCCCGAATATGACACAAAGACTCTCCTCCCCCAAATATGACTCAAAGACTCTCCTCCCCTGAATATGACACAAAGACTCTCCTCCCCCGAATATGGCACAAAGGCTCTCCTCCCCCAAATATGAAACAAAGGCTCTCCTCCCCCGAATATGACACAAAGGCTCTCCTCCCCCAAATATGAAACAAAGGCTCTCCTCCCCCGAATATGACACAAAGACTCTCCTCCCCCGAATAGGACACATAGGCTCTACCTCCCCCCTTCCCAAATATGACACAAAGGCTCTCCTCCCCCGAATATGATACAAAGACTCTCCTCCCCCGAATATGACACAAAGACTCTCCTCCCCCGAATATGACACAAAGACTCTCCTCCCCCGAATATGACTCAAAGACTCTCCTCCCCCAAATATGACACAAAGACTTTCCTCCCCTGAATATGACACAAAGGCTCTCCTCCCCCGAATATGACACAAAGGCTCTCCTCCCCCGAATATGACACAAAGACTCTCCTCCCCCGAATATGACACCAAGGCTCTCCTCCCCCGAATAGGACACATAGGCTCTACCTCCCCCCTTCCCAAATATGACACAAAGGCTCTCCTCCCCCGAATATGATACAAAGACTCTCCTCCCCCGAATATGACACAAAGACTCTCCTCCCCCGAATATGACACAAAGACTCTCCTCCCCCGAATATGACACAAAGGCTCTCCTCCCCCGAATATGGCACAAAGACTCTCCTCCCTCGAATATGACACAAAGGCTCTCCTCCCCCGAATATGACACAAAGGCTCTCTTCCCCCGAATATGACACAAAGAATCTCTTCCCCCGATTATGACACAGAGGCTCTCCTCCCCCGAATATGACACAAAGGCTCTCCTCCCCCGAATATGATACAAAGACTCTCCTCCCCCGAATATGACACAAATTCTCTCCTCCCCCGAATATGACACAAAGGCTCTCCTCCCCTGAATATGACACAAAGACTCTCCTCCCCCGAATATGATACAAAGGCTCTCCTCCCCCGAATATGACACAAAGACTCTCCTCCCCCGAATATGATACAAAGGCTCTCCTCCTCTGAATATGACACAAAGAATCTCCTCCCCCGAATATGACACAAAGACTCTCCTCTCCCGAATATGATACAAAGACTCTCCTCCCCTGAATATGACACAAAGGCTCTGCTCCCCCAAATATGACACAATTCTCCAACCCCGAATATGACCCAAAAACTCTCCTTCCCCGAATATGGCACAAAGGCTCTCCTCCCCCAAATATGACACAAAGGCTCTCCTCCCCCGAATATGGCACAAAGGCTCTCCTTCCCCGAATATGGCACAAAAGGTCTCCTCCCCCAAATATGACACAAAGGCTCTCCTCCCCCAAATATGACACAAATTCTCTCCTTCCCCGAATATGATACAAAGACTCTCCACCCCCGAATATGACACAAAGGCTCTCCTCCCCTGAATATAACACAAAGGCTCTCCTCCCCCGAATATGACACAACGACTCTCCTCCCCTGAATATGACACAAAGGCTCTCCTCCCCCGAATATGATACAAAGACTCTCCTCCCCCGAATATGACACAAAGACTCTCCTCTCCCGAATATGATACAAAGGCTCTCCTCCCCCGAATATGACACAAAGGCTCTCCTCCCCCGAATATGACACAAAGGCTCTCTTCCCCCGAATATGACACAAAGAATCTCCTCCCCCGAATATGACACAAAGGCTCTCCTCCCCCGAATATGACACAAAGGCTCTCCTCCCCCGAATATGACACAAAGACTCTCACCCCCCGAATATGACACAAATTCTCTCCTCCCCCGAATATGACACAAAGGCTCTCCTCCCCTGAATATGACACAAAGACTCTCCTCCCCCGAATATGATACAAAGGCTCTCCTCCCCCGAATATGACACAAAGACTCTCCTCCCCCGAATATGATACAAAGGCTCTCCTCCTCTGAATATGACACAAAGAATCTCCTCCCCCGAATATGACACAAAGACTCTCCTCTCCCGAATATGATACAAAGACTCTCCTCCCCTGAATATGACACAAAGACTCTCCTCTCCCGAATATGATACAAAGACTCTCCTCCCCTGAATATGACACAAAGGCTCTGCTCCCCCAAATATGACACAATTCTCCAACCCCGAATATGACCCGAAAACTCTCCTTCCCCGAATATGGCACAAAGGCTCTCCTCCCCCAAATATGACACAGAGGCTCTCCTCCCCCGAATATGGCACAAAGGCTCTCCTTCCCCGAATATGGCTCAAAGGGTCTCCTCCCCCAAATATGACACAAAGGCTCTCCTCCCCCAAATATGACACAAATTCTCTCCTTCCCCGAATATGACACAAAGGCTCTCCTCCCCTGAATATAACACAAAGGCTCTCCTCCCCCGAATATGACACAACGACTCTCCTCCCCTGAATATGACACAAAGGCTCTCCTCCCCTGAATATGACACAAAGGCTCTCCTCCCCCAAATATGACACAAAGGCTCTCTTCCCCCGAATATGACACAAAGAATCTCCTTCCCCGAATATGACACAAAGGCTCTCCTCCCCCGAATATGACACAAAGGCTCTCCTCCCCCGAATATGACACAAAGACTCTCCTCCCCCGAATATGATACAAATACTCTCCTCCCCCGAATATGACACAAATTCTCTCCTCCCCCGAATATGACACAAAGGCTCTCCTCCCCCGAATATGACACAAAGACTCTCCTCCCCCGAATATGATACAAAGGCTCTCCTCCCCCGAATATGACACAAAGACTCTCCTCCCCCGAATATGATACAAAGGCTCTCCTCCCCCGAATATGACACAAAGACTCTCCTCCCCCGAATATGATACAAAGGCTCTCCTCCCCCGAATATGACACAAAGGCTCTCCTCCCCCGAATATGACACAAAGGCTCTCCTCCCCCGAATATGACACAAAGACTCTCCTCCCCCGAATATGATACAAAGGCTCTCCTCCCCCGAATATGACACAAAGACTCTCCTCCCCCGAATATGATACAAAGGCTCTCCTCCTCTGAATATGACACAAAGAATCTCCTCCCCCGAATATGACACAAAGACTCTCCTCTCCCGAATATGATACAAAGACTCTCCTCCCCTGAATATGACACAAAGACTCTCCTCTCCCGAATATGATACAAAGACTCTCCTCCCCCGAATATGATACAAAGGCTCTCCTCCCCCGAATATGGCACAAAGGCTCTCCTCCCCCAAATATGACACAAATTCTCTCCTTCCCCGAATATGATACAAAGACTCTCCACCCCCGAATATGACACAAAGGCTCTCCTCCCCCGAATAGGACACAAAGGCTCTGCTCCCCCAAATATGACACAATTCTCCAACCCCGAATATGACCCAAAAACTCTCCTTCCCCGAATATGGCACAAAGGCTCTCCTCCCCCAAATATGACACAAAGGCTCTCCTCCCCCGAATATGGCACAAAGGCTCTCCTTCCCCGAATATGGCACAAAGGGTCTCCTCCCCCAAATATGACACAAAGGCTCTCCTCCCCCAAATATGACACAAATTCTCTCCTTCCCCGAATATGATACAAAGACTCTCCACCCCCGAATATGACACAACGACTCTCCTCCCCTGAATATGACACAAAGGCTCTCCTTCCCCAAATATGACCCAAAGGCTCTCCTCCCCCGAATATGACCCAAAGGCTCTCCTTCCCCAAATATGACCCAAAGACTCTCCTCCCCTGAATATGACCCAAAGGCTCTCCTCCCCTGAATACGACACAAAGGCTCTCCTCCCCTGAACATGACCCAAAGGCTCTCCTCCCCTGAATGTGACAATGAGGTCAGCGGTACATGGAGCACCTATATTCATGAGGCAACTCATCCAATGGGCAGTAAAGGTTGGTTGTGGGTAGAAGGATCTGATTGCCACCTGTCCTGGACTTTGCTGGACAGTCCAGAATGTATTTTTAATAAACCCCAACTCTTCCTCTACAAGGTTCCCCTCATGGCTCACCCCACCAAAGGGTTCAAGACGGTACATAATCCATTAATATCAAAGTCAATGAAACAAAAATGGAGCCGCTCAACTTCAAAGAGTCCGGTGGAAATACACTTACCTACACGTTTCACTCCAAAAGGAGCTTAGTCATAAAAAGTCCCAAATGGACATGCTCTGTCCTGATGGTGTGTCCTCCTGAGATCATAGCATCACCCTTTGAGTTACTGAGCATGTTGGGGGGGATGATGGGTTCTTCACCCCTGTAAGGGGGGCCTTTTCCCCCACTCCATAGTGCAGCTGGTAACATGTCTCCTCCTATTTGAATACCATGGGGTCAGAAACTCAGGCTGGGTTCACACCTTGTGGGTGTCAGGAATGCACGCAGAATCATGTGTTTTCCTGACACACAAAGAAAGTCTTTGCCCTTTAATTGTTAATGGCACCCAATGCAACTTATAACACGAGCTAAAATGGTTCAGGGCGGCATGTTTTTGGAAAAGGGTCAGGGACTTCTTTCCATGTTTCTCATACATAGATCAGCACATTGAAATGAATGGGCTGCCCCACATGCGACGCACAGGAAGGCACATGTGTGGTGCTGCACCTGTATAATGTGAACCTCCCATTACCATGGAACATAGCGCTCAGCACTTACTACCACACCCTCTCCTGTATACCCCAGATCCACCATGGCCCTGTATATGACCTGCACATTAACCCCTTTACCTCTTCTGTGTATGACCTGCACATTAACCCCTTCACATCCAGCCCCCTCTGTGTATGACCTGTACATTAACCCTTCCCCTCCTCCTCTCTGTGTATGACCTGTACATTAACCCTTCCCCTCCTCCTCTCTGTGTATGACCTGTACATTAACCCCTTCACCTCTTCTGTGTATGACCTGCACATTAACCCTTCCCCTCCTCCCTCAGTGTATGACCTGTACATTAACCTCTTCACCTCCTCCTCCTCCCTGAGTATGACCTGCACATTAACCCTTCCCCTCCTCCCTCAGTGTATGACCTGTACATTAACCTCTTCACCTCCTCCTCCTCCCTGAGTATGAGCTGTACATTAACCCCTTCCCCTCCTCCTCCTCCCTGTGTATGAGCTGTACATTAACCCCTTCACCTCTGCCCCACTGTGTATGACCTGTACATTAACCCCTTCACTTTCCCCCTCAGTGTATGACCTATACATTAACCCTTCACCTCCCCCCCCCCCCCCCGTGTATGACCTGTACATTGACCTCGTCACCTCCTCCCTCAGTGTATGACCTGTACATTAACCCCTTCACCTCCTCATCCCTGTGTATGAGCTGTACATTAACCCCTTCACCTCTGCCCCACTGTGTATGACCTGTACATTAACCCCTTCACTTTCCCCCCCAGTGTATGACCTATACATTAACCCCTTCACCTCCTCCTCCCTGTGTATGAGCTGTACATTAACCCTTTCACCTCTGCCCCACTGTGTATGACCTGTACATTAACCCCTTCACTTTCCCCCTCAGTGTATGACCTATACATTAACCCTTCACCTCCCCCCCCCCGTGTATGACCTGTACATTGACCTCGTCACCTCCTCCTCTCTGTGTATGACCTGTACATTAACCCTTCACCTCCTCCTTCCTGAGTAGGACCTGTACATTAACCCCTTCACCTCCCCCCCAGTGTATGACCTGTACATTAACCCCTTCACCTCCCCCCTCAGTGTATGACCTGTATATTAACCCCTTCACCTACCCCCTCTGTGTATGACTTGTACATTAACCCCTTCACCCCCCCCCCCCGTATGATCTATACATTAACCCTTTGTCTCCTCCTCTCTGTGTATGACCTGTACATTAACCCTTTCACCTCCTCCTCTCTGTGTATGACCTGTACATTAACCCTTCACCTCCTCCTCCCAGTGTATGACCTGTACATTAACCCCTTCACCCCCCCCCCCCTCAGTGTATGACCTGCACATTAACCCCTTCACCTACCCCCTCTGTGTATGACCTGTACTTTAACCCCTTCACCCCCCCCCTCCTGTGTATGACCTGTACATTAATCCCTTCACCCCCCCCCCCCATATGATCAGTACATTAACCCTTTGCCTCCTCCTTCCCGTGTATGACTTGTACATTAACCCCTTCACCTCCTCCTCTCTGTGTATGATCTGTACATTAACCCCTTCACCTCCTCCTCTCTGTATATGACCTGTACATTAACCCTTCACCTCCTCCTAACCCCTTCACCTCCTCCTCTCTGTGTATGATCTGTACATTAACCCCTTCACTCCTCCTCTCCGTGTATGACCTGTACATTAATCCCTTCACCCCCCCCCCATATGATCTGTACATTAACCCTTTGCCTCCTCCTCCCCGTGTATGACCTGTACATTAACCCCTTCACCTCCTCCTCTCTGTGTGTGACCTGTACATTAACCCCTTCACCTCCTCCTCTCTGTGTATGACCTGTACATTAACCCCTTCACCTCCTCCTCTCTGTATATGACCTGTACATTAACCCTTCACCTCCTCCTAACCCCTTCACCTCCTCCTAACCCCTTCACCTCCTCCTCTCTGTGTATGATCTGTACATTAACCCCTTCACCTCCTACTCCCTGTGTATGACCTGGACCTTTTATGTCTCTAGTGCACCATTCCCATGCTTTATGTTTTACCCCCTCAATACCAGCATGTTTCCTACTATTCAAAAAAAATGTGGCAAAAAAACAGGATCATCTTGGGGCATCTACTTTCCAAACAAATGGGGTTATTTAAGAGTGATTGTACTGTCCTGGCATTTTTAAATGTTTTATAACAGAGAGTAAAGGAAACATTTTTTAACATTTTTGTACTTTTTTCCTTTATGTAAAAAAAAATGTTTTTTATTTACCACCAGGAGAAAGCTCTGTATCCAAAAATCTCAAATTTATTTGGAGGCAATGTTGCACGACGGAGTAATTGTCAAATTATCGCAGCACGGAAAACTGAGAAATGGCCTGGACAGGAAGGGGTAGTACAGGCTGGTACTCAAATGGTTACAATGAACGTCCCAAAGAGATAAAAGTATTGCTGGCTGGTTACCTGATGTACAGGCCGAGCAAAGCTGGCATGCATACTTGGAGAACATTGAGCAATCCTGTTTACAACCGAATTCCATGCAGATGTATTGCACACGTCTAGGAAAGGCCAGATGGTTGAGCACATGTAGGGATGCGGTCATATTGACTGGCAGCTTTCTCTTAATGCTTCAGCAAATCCGAAGCCAATCTGTACATGTGAGTGATACATGACGGACAGATGGATACATGTTAATACATGTCAGTTCAACAAACCTGCAACTTGGGCTTTTCCAACAGGTTACATTATTAAGTCTTCCCCTTCTTTAACCACTTGCCGCCGCCTGCTTTTTCGGGTGGGCCCCCTGCTGACCTGTGCTGTGATTGGCTGTATACCTGCTGATTGGTTGTGGCCAATCACAGCACAGAGTACTTGTATTTACCAAACACACAGAACAGCGATCTGGCTGTTTCTTCTCCCTGAAAAGCAGGGAGAAAAAGCAGCCGAACCTGTGAGTAAAACCAGCACACATTACACTTGATGGCACACAGAACAGCGATCTGGCGGTTTCTTCTCCCTGAAAAGCAGGGAGAAAAAGCAGCCGGACCTGTGAGTAAAACCAGCACACATTACACTTGATGGCACACAGAACAGCGATCTGGCTGTTTCTTCTCCCTGAAAAGCAGGGAGAAAAAAGCAGCCGGACCTGTGAGTAAAACCAGCACACATTACACTTGATGGCACACAGAACAGCGATCTGGCTGTTTCTTCTCCCTGAAAAGCAGGGAGAAAAAGCAGCCAGACCTGTGAGTAAAACCAGCACACATTACACTTGATGGCACAAAGAACAGCGATCTGGCTGTTTCTTCTCCCTGAAAAGCAGGGAGAAAAAGCAGCCGGACCTGTGAGTAAAACCAGCACACGTTACACTTGATGGCACACAGAACAGCGATCTGGCAGTTTTTTCTCCCTGAAAAGCAGGGAGAAAAAGCAGCCAGACCTGTGAGTAAAACCAGCACACATTACACTTGATGGCACAAAGAACAGCGATCTGGCTGTTTCTTGTCCCTGAAAAGCGGGGAGAAAAAGCAGCCGGACCTGTGAGTAAAACCAGCACACATTACACTTGATGGCACACAGAACAGCGATCTGGCAGTTTCTTCTCCCTGAAAAGCAGGGAGAAAAAAGCAGCCATACCTGTGAGTAAAACCAGCACACATTACACTTGATGGCACACATAACAGCGATCTGGCTGTTTCTTCTCCCTGAAAAGCAGGGAGAAAAAGCAGCCAGACCTGTGAGTAAAACCAGCACACATTACACTTGATGGCACACGGTTAACCCCTTGATTGCATCTTGATGTTAAAGCGGACTTCCACCTGAAAAAAAAAAAAGTCAGCAGCTACAAAAACTGTAGCTGCTGACTTTTAAAATACAGCCACTTACCTGTCCCTCGGTCTAGTGGTGTCCTCACCACAACTGGTTTCACCAGCCGCTTTCTCTCCCCGGCGCCGGCATCTTTAGTGTGGGCACCTGGCTGTTACAGCATGCAGCTTCACACCCGGGTGCCCACTGCACATGTGCGAGAAGTGCTGCGCTTTGTGTATGGCTCCATAGTCTTCTGGGACCTGTCACGTGTCCCGGAAGACTACCGGAGGGAGGGGGGGGAGGACAACTTCCGCTTCCGATCGCCTAAGCGGGAGCGGGTACCTGTCAAATTCAGGTACCCCTCCCCCCCGCTCCCCAAAGGTGCCGATCCTAAATGGGGAGTGGGGGACAAAGGCTTAAAGCCTTGGGTGGAGCTCCGCTTTAACCCCATTCCCAGCCAGTGTCATTAGTACAGTGTACAGTACTAGCACCAATCACTGTATTAGTATCACTTGCAATATCAGTGTCAGTCAGTGTCCCTCCCAGCCAGTGTCTGTTAGCGCCAGATTGCCCGCCACACTGTCACAGTCCCACTATAAGTCGCTGATTACCACCATTATTAGTACAGCAGCTATAGCTGCGTAAATTCCAGTATATATCCCATGGTTTGCAGACGCTATAACTTTCACGCAAACCAATTAATATAAACTTAGGCCGGCCATACACTATACAATTTTCTGTATATAATTAAAAATAAAAAAAATGCAGTGGTGTTCAAATACCACCAAAAGAAAGCTCAATTTGTGCAAAAGAAATTATATAAATTTAATCTGGGTACAGCGTTGCATGACCGTGCAATTGCCAGTTAAAGTGTTACTAAACCCACGACCCTGCATTCACTATATCCGCTCTCCCCGGACCCCGCATTCACTATATCCGCTCTCCCCGGACCCCGCATTCACTATATCCGCTCTCCCCGGACCCCGCATTCACTATATCCGCTCTCCCCGGACCCCGCATTCACTATATCCGCTCTCCCCGGACCCCGCATTCACTATATCCGCTCTCCCCGGACCCCGCATTCACTATATCCGCTCTCTCCGGACACCGCATTCACTATATCCGCTCTCCCCGGACCCCGCATTCACTATATCTGCTCTCCCCAAACCCCGCATTCACTATATCCGCTGTCCCCGGACCCCGCATTCACTATATCTGCTCTCCCCAAACCCCGCATTTACTATATCCGCTCTCCCCGGACCCCGCATTCACTATATCCGCTCTCCCCGGACCCCGCATTCACTAAATCCGCTCTCCCCGGACCCCGCATTCACTATATCCGCTCTCCCCGGACCCCGCATTCACTGTATCTGCTCTCCCCGGACCCTGCATTCACCATATCCGCTCTCCCCGGACCCCGCATTCACTATATCCGCTCTCCCCAGACCCCGCATTCACTATATCCGCTCTCCCCGAACCCGGCATTCATTATATCCGCTCTCCCCGGACCCCGCATTCACTATATCCGCTCTCCCCGGACCCTGCATTCACCATATCCGCTCTCCCCGGACCCAGCATTCACTATATCCGCTCTCCCCAGACCCCGCATTCACTACATCAGCAGTATACAGCAGTCTTGTGACTTATATCAGTGTCCAGTAGAGCACATGCTAAAGCTTGTAGGAGGAGTTTTCTTTCTGCTCCAGGAGGATGCAGGACCCCTGACCTCTGTCTGGATAGTGCTGATTGGCCCTGTGCTGATCACATGCACTCTCCCAAAAAAAAGAAAAAAAACCTCCTTAGCAATACACACCAAACTGAGCATGTGCAGAGTGACTCCACACGATATGTCTTATCAGGAAATAAGAGGGGAACACTGGAAGAAGGGGGAAGTCAGGATCAAACAGTCTTTTTACACCATGCATGAATCCCTTAGGTTCCAAAGTGAGTATATGAAGCACGCTTTACTGCATCTACAGACTGATGTTACTGTGGTGGGTTTAGTGACACTTTAAAGTAGTGCAGTGCTGAATAGCAAAAAAAAATAAATGAAAGGGATAAAACCTTCCTGAGGTTAAAAAGTAACATTGTGAGCAAACACTGTAACATCGAAAGTATTTACTACCACTCGTCTATAGCCGATGAGATGTATGTAAGCTCCTTAAGATGCAGGGACTGATGCAAATATAAATTATTCATTATTATTTATATATTTTTAAGTGCTGCGTAAATTGTCAGTTTTCTACAAATACTTATAATAATAATAAAAATTAAAATTAAAAAAAAATATACAACTCTGATCTTCATGTTTGAGCAGCCGGAATGCTTTGTTCGCCAGCAGGCATGGCCAAAGACGGCCACCGTGTGGCAGCAGCGGACCTTGTAGACGGACCGTTGAGTTATCGGTGCTGAACTACCGAATATACCCATAAAAAAGGAAGAGCCGTGCTGGAAGTTTTATAAAATCCTGAATCTGAGAGCCTTGGCCACACAGAATAATGAGAGTCGTGACCGTTCAGCCTGAAGCTCCTCCGAGGAGCTGCGTCTTTGGAAAATCCTGATGAAGACCATCAGGACGGGATGAAAACCCCCCTCTGTGGTTTAGGATTTCCAGTAGGTGACCGCAAAACAAGACACTTTTCACACCTAAAACTTCTTCGGTCCTCTACGACTCGTTACAAGTGAATCAGCAGGCGATGGTGGATGAAAGCTGCTGCCGCTACACGGGTCGCTGGAGGCTCGGAGCCGAGGACTTCAAGGAAGATACAAAAAGACGTTATAAACTTTATAACAATGAATTGACTAGAAGATTCCAGATTATGGAAAACAACCTTCCCATCCTGAAGAGGGCGATACTATTCCCATCCTGAAGAGGGCGATACTATTCCCATCCTGAAGAGGGCGGTGCTATTCCCATCCTGAAGAGGGCGATACTATTCCCATACTGAAGAGGGCGATACTATTCCCATACTGAAGAGGGCGCAGCTATTCCCGTACTGAAGAGGGCGATACTATTCCCATACTGAAGAGGGCGCTACTATTCCCATACTGAAGAGGGCGATACTATTCCCATATTGAAGAGGGCGAGGCTATTCCCATACTGAAGAGGGCGATACTATTCCCATATTGAAGAGGGCGAGGCTATTCCCATACTGAAGAGGGCGATACTATTCCCATATTGAAGAGGGCGCTGCTATTCCCATACTGAAGAGGGCGAGGCTATTCCCATACTGAAGAGGGCGATACTATTCCCATATTGAAGAGGGCGAGGCTATTCCCATACTGAAGAGGGCGCTGCTATTCCCATACTGAAGAGGGCGAGGCTATTCCCATACTGAAGAGGGCGCTGCTATTCCCATACTGAAGAGGGCGAGGCTATTCCCATACTGAAGAGGGCGAGGCTATTCCCATACTGAAGAGGGCGCACTATTCCCATACTGAAGAGGGCACTGCTATTTCTATACTGAAGAGGGCGAGGCTATTCCCGTACTGAAGAGGGCGATACTATTCCCATACTGAAGAGGGCGATACTATTCCCATACTGAAAAGGGCGATACTATTCCCATACTGAAGAGGGCAATACTATTCCCATACTGAAGAGGGCGCTGCTATTCCCATACTGAAGAGGGCGAGGCTATTCCCATACTGAAGAGGGCGATACTATTCCCATATTGAAGAGGGCGAGGCTATTCCCATACTGAAGAGGGCGCTGCTATTCCCATACTGAAGAGGGCGAGGCTATTCCCATACTGAAGAGGGCGCTGCTATTCCCATACTGAAGAGGGCGAGGCTATTCCCATACTGAAGAGGGCGCACTATTCCCATACTGAAGAGGGCGCTGCTATTTCTATACTGAAGAGGGCGAGGCTATTCCCGTACTGAAGAGGGCGAGGCTATTCCCATACTGAAGAGGGCGCTGCTATTCCTATACTGAAGAGGGCGATACTATTCCCATACTGAAGAGGGCGCTGCTATTCCCATACTGAAGAGGGCGAGGCTATTCCCATACTGAAGAGGGCGAGGCTATTCCTATACTGAAGAGGGCGCTGCTATTCCCATACTGAAGAGGGCGGTGCTATTCCCATACTGAAGAGGGCGGTGCTATTCCCATACTGAAGAGGGCGAGGCTATTCCTATACTGAAGAGGGCGAGGCTATTCCTATACTGAAGAGGGCGATACTATTCCCATACTGAAGAGGGCGGTGCTATTCCCATACTGAAGAGGGCGAGGCTATTCCTATACTGAAGAGGGCGCTGCTATTCCTATACTGAAGAGGGCGATACTATTCCCATATTGAAGAGGGCGCTGCTATTCCCATACTGAAGAGGGCGCACTATTCCCATACTGAAGAGGGCGCTGCTATTCCCATATTGAAGAGGGCGAGGCTATTCCCATACTGAAGAGGGCGATACTATTCCCATACTGAAGAGGGCGCTGCTATTCCCGTACTGAAGAGGGCGAGGCTATTCCCATACTGAAGAGGGCGATACTATTCCCATACTGAAGAGGGCGCTGCTATTCCCGTACTGAAGAGGGCGACGCTATTCCCATACTGAAGAGGGCGATACTATTCCCATACTGAAGAGGGCGCTGCTATTCCCGTACTGAAGAGGGCGAGGATATTCCCATACTGAGGAGGGCGACGCTATTCCCATACTGAAGAGGGCGAGGCTATAATACATAAGGGGGGATATGATCTCCATGTATAATACATAAGGGGGGGATATGATCTCCATGTATAATACATAAGGGGGGGTATGATCTCCATGTATAATACATGAAGGGGGATATGATCTCCATGTATAATACATAAGGGGGGATATGATCTCCATGTATAATACATAAGGGGGATATGATCTCCATGTATAATACATAAGGGGGGATATCATCTCCATGTATAATACATAAGGGGGGATATGATCTCCATGTATAATACATAAGGGGGGATATGATCTCCATGTATAATACATAAGGGGGGATATGATCTCCATGTATAATACATAAGGGGGGATATGATCTCCATGTATAATACATAAGGGGGGATATGATCTCCATGTATAATACATAAGGGGGGATATGATCTCCATGTATAATACATAAGGGGGGATATGATCTCCATGTATAATACATAAGGGGGGATATGATCTCCATGTATAATACATAAGGGGGATATGATCACCATTTAGACCAAGGGTCTCCAAACTTTCTAAACAAAGGGCCAGTTTACTGTTCTTCAGACTTCAGGGGGTCCGGAGTGTGGCCAATGAGAGTATAAAATATCCTGGCATCAGTGGGGTTAAACAATGCTCCATTGTTGGTGTCAGTGGGAGAAAAAGTGCCCCATTCTTAGTGTCAGTAAAAGGAATAGTGCCTCAAGGGCCGGATGAAGGAAAGCAAAGGGCCACATCCAGCCCCTGGGCCGCAGTTTGGAGACCCCTGATACAGACATTTAACTACCGATATAAAAAAGAACAAAGACATACAGTCAGAAATGAATATATTTTTTCTCATTCTGGTTCAGTAGGATGATACTCTATGGAACCAGAATGAGAAAAAATATATGTTCTTGTTTACATCGGTAGTTAAATGTCTATATGGTGGCTCCTGAAGAATCGGATCAAATCCATGAAACGCGTTGAGCCCAAGTCTAAAAAGAACGAACCCAAAGTTTACAAAGAATTGGATGATATGAGAAGAGATATGCTGTTCCTTTTACCTCTTACACGATACATACATGCTTACTAAGTTCCTTGGACGATGTGTTCAACTCTCACGGTTGTCCTTTCATGTCAAAGCCGACTGCCAGCCACAAAATATCAAGATGAAAATGAGTGGTCCATAAAAGATAGAAAATAAAACCAGCTTTTGCTGCAACGTTCACCTTCAATCCAGAGATTTCCCCTGCGGTACTTTTTTTCTGCCACTAGATGTCCGCAGACTCATGATCGGCATCCTTTTTTCCATGAACCGCCCCCAGCCTGTGATTGGACAGCGAAAGGAGAAGCCGAGCAAGCGATGAGCTCATCTCTCTGTCACTCTGTTCTCTCCTCCTATTAGCATGCTTCTTGTCAGCACAGGAACTGATTGGCTCCTTGTGCTTGCAACTGTTGAGGTGCCCTGAGTTGGGGAAAGTGTCCTGGCACAGAGGGCACAGAGGTTTCTCTTAACCCATTTACCCCTTCTTCACTACTCCCGCCCACCCACAAACACACTTCTTCCAGTTTACACTAGCATTAGCCCTCTAAGGAGCAATTGGCAGTGGATTGCTCTTCAGAGGGCATTTGAGACCCAGGGGTGAGGCGTTATGTTGCCTGTTTTTACACCTAAAAACCAGAACCACCACATGGGGTAGTTGCAGTGCGGCAAGATTCAGGTGAAGGGATTGTGCTTGGTGGGCGGTACCCACCAAGAGCAACAGAGTGGATTTTCTTTTTGGAGGGGGGTTAAAATGTGCATGTTGAGATGTGCATGCCCATGGCTGCTCCATTGTATCCTCAAAGACTCCTGGGGAGGATGAAGCCCACTTGTCTCCCGGATGGAGCCCACCTGTCTCCCGGATGGAGCCCACCTGTCTCCCGGATGGAGCCCACCTGTCTCTCGGATGGAGCCCACCTGTCTCTCGGATGGAGCCCACCTGTCGATGCCCACCTGTCTCCCAGATGAAGCCCACCTGTCTCCTGGATGAAGCCCACCTGTCTCTTGGATGAAGCCCACCTGTCTCCTGGATGAAGCACACCTGTCTCCTGGATGAAGCCCATCTGTCTCCTGGATGGAGCCCACCTGTCCCTGGATGGAGCCCACCTGTCTCCTGGATGCACCCCACCTGTCTCCTGGATGAAGCCCACCTGTCTCCTGGATGAAGCCCACCTGTCTCCCGGATGAAGCCCACCTGTCTCCTGGATGGAGCTCACCTGTCTCCCGGATGAAGCCCACCTGTCTCCTGGATGAAGCCCACCTGTCTCCTGGATGCAGCCCACCTGTCTCCTGGATGAAACCCAAATGTCGTCTGGAAGAAGGCCACCTGTCTCCCAGATAAAGCCCACCTGTCTCCCAGATGGAACTCACCTGTCTCCCGGATGGAGCCCACCTGTCTCCCGGATGGAGCCCACCTGTCTCCCGGATGGAGCCCACCTGTCTCCTGGATAAAGCCCACCTGTCTCCTGGATGAAGCCCACCTGTCTCCTGGATGAAGCCCACCTGTCTCCCGGATGAAGCCCACCTGTCTCCCGTATGGAGCTCACCTGTCTCCTGGATGGAGCCCACCTGTCTCCTGGATAAAGCCTTGACCCATGCCCAGGCTTATGATTATAAGGGCTGTGCACAGCTGCACATACACCCTACTGTTCTCTAGCAAGACCCGGACACAGGCATAGAGACTCCATCCTTCCCAAGACCCAATTCCACATCAAGGTCTGAGCAGTGGTGTCTTGCGAAAGCAAGCCAAGAGGATAAAAGATAAGTTTTGTTTGGATTTTGAAGTGGTGGTGGAACACCCTGCATGGGTAACCTTTCCTTCTGTTGAACTTTTACTTTCTGTAAATAAAAGTGGACCAAAAAGCCCCAAAAACAGCATTCCATGGCTGGTCTAAACTCACTGGAGATGCAATACACTTGAGGAACACTCCCACATATCACAATTAACTTTCTCAGGCTTCAGCACTCTCTACTTAACCCAGAACAAGTATACAAAGGATTGTCCCAGTGATGTCACATCTCCAGATCTGCACAACAATCCTGAGATAATGACTTATGCTGGCCATACAGGTCTCACTTTTTGGCCGACTCCTTGTACACCGTGTTCCAAATTATTATGCAAATTCTATTTAAGTGTTAAAAAAATTGAAATATTTTGTTTTTCAGTGAAACTCATGGATGGCATTGTGTGTCAGGGCTCTTTTGATCACTGAAAACAATCTGGGACACCTGTGATAATTAGATTGGCCGGTGAGCCCAATTTAAGGAAAAACGACTAAAGGACGGCGTTCCACATTATTAAGCAGAGCACCATTTTCAAGCAATATGGGGAAGAAAAAGGATCTCTCTGCTACCGAAAAGAGTGAAATAGTTCGATGCCTTGGACGAGGTATGAAAACATTCGATATTTCAGGAAAACTTAAGCTGATTCAGAGCACAGACGGGTTGGTGCAGATAAAGGCACATTGAGGAAGATTTCTGCCAGATCCATGCATCGGATCAAGAGAGCAGCTGCTAAAATCCCATTACATAGCAGCAAACAGATATTTGAAGCTGCTGGTGCCTCTGGAGTCCCACGGACATCAAGGTGTAGAGTCCTCCAGAGTCTTGTAACTGTGCAGAAACCTTCTATTCGGCCACCACTAACCAATGCTCACAAGCAGAAACGGCTGCATTGCGCAGAAAAATACATGAAGACTAATTTTCAAACAGTCCTGTTAACTGATGCGTGCCGTGCGACCCTGGATGGTCCAGATGGATGGAGTAGTGGATGGTTGGTGGACGGCCACCCTGTTCCAACAAGGCTGCGACATCAGCAAGGCGGTGGTGGAGTCATGTTTTGGGCCGGAATCATGGGAACAGAGCTGGTCGGCCCCTTTAGGGTCCCCGAAGGTGTAAAGATGACCTCTGCAAAGTATGTGGAGTTTATGACTGACCACTCTCTTCCCTGGTACAGAAGGAAGAACTATGCTTTCTGTAATAAAATCATCTTCATGCATGACAATGCACCATCTCATGCTGCAAAGAATACCTCTGCATCAATGGCTGCTACGGGGATAAAAGGAGAGAAAGTCATGGTGTGGCCTCCATCCTCCCCCGACCTCAATCCTATTGAGAACCTTTGGGGCATCCTCAAGCAAAAGATCTATGAGGGTGGGAGGCAGTTTACATCCAAACAGCAGCTCTGGGAGGCTATTCTGACATCTGGCAAACAAATTGAAGCAGAAACTGTCCAAAAACTCCCAAGTTCAATGGATGCGAGACTTGTGATCTGCTATCAAATAAGGCCTTCTATGTTACAATGTAACGTGACCGCTTCAAATGTTTACAAAGTTACAATGTTGTTAAAAGTTTGATTGAAATAGCTTTTGATTTCAGTAAATATGCTGCAAACACAACAAATGACAATTTTCAGTTCTTTACAACCTATAAAGTGTTTTGAAACTTCCTGTGCGGAATAATTTGGAACAAAAATCCTGTTATCATTAGGAGGTTTGTTCAATAACATGTGAATTGTACTCTTCTAGTTGATAACCTGAGAATTATGCCGACTGTTATTTACATCAATTATTTAGGGAAATGAGAAAAATATAATTTGCAGAATAATTTGGAACACGGTGTATACCGGTCCTGACATAGTGACCTATGCTGGCCATACATGTCTGAATTTTTGGCTGATTCCTGGTACCTGTCCTGGGATAGTGACCTATGCTGGCCATACATGTCAGAATTTTTGGCTGATTCCTGGTACCTGTCCTGGGATAGTGACCTATGCTGGCCATACATGGTTCAATGTTTAGCTGATTCCTGGCGTACCTGTCCTGGGATAGTGACCTATGCTGGCCATCCGGGTCTCACTTTTTGGCCAATTTCTTGTGTACCTGTCCTGACACAGTTACTTATGCTGGCCATACATGTCTAAATGTTTGGCCAATTGCTGGTACCTGTCCTGGGATAGTGACCTATGCTGGCCATACATGTCTCAATTTTTTGGTCGATTCCGTGCGTGCCTGTCCTGGAATAGTGACCTATGTTGGCCATACATGGTTCAATTTTTGGCTGATTCCTGGTATACCTGTCCTGGTATAGTGACCTATGCTGACCATACATGTCTCAATTTTTTGGTCGATCCCCGGGGTATCTGTCCTATCATAGTAACTTATGGTGGCCATACACGTCTCAACTTTTGGTTGATTCCTGAAGATTCAGTACTGCTTGGACTGAGAAGGGAACACCCTGAAAAGTTTTCATGAAAATGTAACTATTATCTCCACAAAAAGTACTCAACTTTTGATCTAAATTGGCCAAAATTTGAGCCGTGGATGGCCCTGTCGGCACCACTTGGCTTGACAGTAGGAAATTTAAAATTTTACTGAGCTGGGTGGAAATTTGGCAGCTGAATACTGACTGCATCCTATCAAATCCATCACTGTTTGTGCATTCAGATAACTGGTGGGCAGTGGCTTTCTGAGTCCGATGGCCAGGCTATGCCGATTCCTCCATCCACTGTTTTGTATGGATGGAGGAATCTACTGACTTCTCCCGTTCAACCCACAGGGCTAAACAAGAGAAATTTACATGTGTGTTGGCGGGCGGCAGGCTGCCTCGTGTGTGGCCATAGCAAGCAGCTGAGCCAACCCCCAACGCAAACTGAACTTCAGGGCAATATGATACCTTTGCCCTTGACTATCCCCGATTTGCAGGTCGCGGGGCAGAGACCAACCCCCTATCCACCCTCCTGGCTGCTTCACCCCCTCAGTCCTAGGGGTTCCAGATGCTGGCCTACCTTCTTAGGCCCAACAGCCAGGCGACAACAGTAGAACTCTCTTTCTTCAGAGCAGCATTGGGACCAAATAAAGTCACCACAAGGCTGGTTTTGTTTAACATTCTTTGCTTGAAAGCCTCAATTAATAACATGGCTCTTCCAGGTCGCAGACCACAACACCGGTCCAACAATAATAAGGAACACCTGATCCCAGGCCCTGTCAGAGGCTGCTCGTGTCTTTGCAGACAGGTTCTCCCCCCTGTAGGCCTGCTATTCTCCCTGAGCTAAGACGGAGAGGGGCTGAGAGGTAGACCAACTCCCAAAGTCTTTCTCTGACCCTGCACTGTTACATTCTCCTTCTCCCGTAGGGTTAGGTGAACCCCGGGGCATTCCGCCCTTCCCCCAAAGGGGGATAGAGCAGGTGCACAGCAGCTGGATGTTGCCTCTTCTCCTTCCTCTGTAGTCTGACCTATCTTACTCCCTGGTCCTGTCTAAACTCTCAACCTTCTCCCAAGGGGAGGAGACACCTTAATGGGCAATCTACTTTACCACCTGCCTACATGTGTATGGCCAGCCTTAGAAAGCACTGAAACCATAAACCCAGCATAACACCCAGGGCGTTAATATTTTCAAGAGAGGGAAGCACTGGCCATATCAATTCTTCATTAGTACTGGTTTCATTTTAATGATGTTGGAGGCATCTCTACGCCATACTTCATCAGTGTCTTAACTCTGACACCACATCGTTGGCCTGTTGATCGCAACCATATCAATGGTGCAAGGGTTAAAAACTATTCCTCCATTGGATTCTAGTAACCCTGCAGGCATCGTTCAAGTAATTATATATTTAGGCCACAGAAAGTCTGATTTCACCATGCCATGGGGCAGCTCTATCGTAAAAGCATTTCCAGTTTAGAAAAGCGCAATTAGAAATACACGCAGGTCACGGCAAAGTGTTCTGTAGACAGCAGCCTAGCACTATGAAACAGTTTCCTTCCATCCCAAGTCACGGGCATGGTTCTTTTCTCTATAGTTTTACCACACACTCGGCAAATCTCTCCCGAAGAGAGGAAATGATGGAATTAAGAAGAAAAAGGTCACTGTTGCAGTCTTCCACCCCTTGCTAATCCCAGCTTCACACTTTAACCTGATTGAGACTTGCCTTGTTTGGTCCTTCCTCTCTGCTCTCTGTTTGAGGGGATTAGGTTTGGACTCAGCAGGGGGGTAATTGGCAGCCCAGCATCCAACTCCCTCTCCGTGGTTCCATTGCCTTCGCTTGGCAGTGCGCCCCTGGACACAGGCTTTATGTAGCGAGTTTATGAATGAGAAGACTGAGCCCAACGTTTTCAAGGACTCTTGTGTCTTCGCAAGTCAACTCTACACATTCCAGATGTATAGATAGCAAACTGCTTCACACTGCGCTCTCGCAGGATTCTTTATACCAATAGAAGGCCAGAAGTGGTCCTCAAAAGCTTTCATGCAGCTCCCAACTCTTCCTAATGGATGGGAACATGCAATGATTTCTTTCTTGCAATCCACAAGCCCCCATGCCCCCTCTTATATTTTTACTTTTACAGACAAAACAGCCCTCTAAGAGCTTCCATTTCACCTCCCTCCATGCGTCAAGTGGCAACAATGAAAAATCTTACAATAACAACTCGGTGGGTACAAAGAAGGAACGCCAGTGAATCCTAATGATGGCTTCCAAAACTATATTTAGAAGTGATGCTTCCCAAGACATCATCCACAGATCAATCCAAGGTTCATATGTTCTTCAACACGCTCCCATACTCATATAATTCGTTTAAAAAGTTTATAAAGACAAAGTTCACACTATTTAATATATTAAGGTGGACCTTTACTCATAAATATGACATGCTGTAGGGCTCTGCCAGGTCTTATAGAGTGGAGGATTGGGTAAGTAAGACTGCATTTTAGGTCTCCCAGTGCAGTGATTCTCAACCATCAGGGTGTGGCCCATTGCTCAATGTGGGCCTCAAGTCAGCTGCAGTACCCATAACCTGTCACATTACCTTCCGTTTCCCTTCGTGCCACTCAGCTTCCCATGGTGGGCTACAGTGTCCCTCAACTCTCTCCCCCAGACCCCTGAGATCCCTCAGCCCCCACCATGCTCAACTTCCCATAGTGCCTCCCATCGTCCTGCAGTGCCCCTTGGCTTGCTGCAGGGCCACCAATCCCCCCATAATGCACCCAACTGCCCACAGTGTGTTCCACAGTGCCATCTGCCCCTGCAAAGTCCCCAGCCTCCTAGAGACACCTCACCTCACACAAAACATTTTGTAAACGTGGGATTTGACTTTTTAGGTTTCCTAAAGCGGACTTTCTCAACCACCAAGCCATGGTACATTGGCAGACAGTAGCCTCCCTCCTTCTGGGCCTCAGGCCAGCTGCCCCTAACCTGCCTCCCAGTTCCCTTACTGCAACTTGGCCTCTCTTACTGTCCTTCAACCTCCTCCCCTAGACAGTGTTGCCCAACTTACCCTAGTGCCTTGCAGTCCCATAATTTGCCCCATGGTTTGCTGCAAAGCCACCAGCCTCCCATAGTGGGCTGCAGTGTCCCCCAACCTCCTACCCTAGACCACCTAAGATCACTCAACCCCCACAGTGGTGTCCAACTTCACATAGTGCCTTCCAACTCCCTTCAGTGCCTCTTAAGCCCTCACAATGCCCTCAACCTCAAACAGTGTGTCCTGCAGTGTCACCCAGTCTCCCACAATGCCCCTGCAAACTCCCCAGCCTTCTATAGAGACCCTATGTCTCCTCCAGAGCCACATCCTCCAACATTGCCCCCAGCTCCTTTCAGAAACCTCATCCTTTACAAGGCCACCAAGTTTTTCACAGAGTCCTCCAACACCCTCATCCCACCACAGTGCATCCTATCCCCCTGCAGTGCCCCATAACTTGCTGCAGAGCCAGCAGCCCCCTAAAGTGTCCCCAACCTTATATAGTGTGTCCCATAGTTCCCTCTAGTCTCCCACAGTGTCGCTGCAAAGTCCCGAGCCTCCTAGAGCCCCCTCCAGAGACACATCCCCCACCATTTCCCCCTGCTCCTTTCAGAAACCTCATCCTTTACAAGGCCACCAGGTCTGCCGCAGAGTCCCCTAACCCCTCCCGAAACCCCCATCCTCCCACAATGACACCCAGCTTCATCCACAGCCTTCCAGCATTTTAATATACTATTTGCATTCTTATACTTTTATTGTGTAAGTATACCTTGCTTTTTTATTACTACGGCATGAAAGGTTTAAGAAGGTTTACTACGCCTTGGTCTCATTAAGGTTGAGAACCTCTGCCCTACAGGATTTAAAATTATATTATATACTCACAAACGCATGACAATGACAGGCGTATCATAAAATACAGACGAGACTGCCATCAAATCCATACTGTTCAACATATGGCATGGGAAGACCCTTCAGCTTGCAATGCGGCTTACTTGTTTCAAGGGGCAACCCCTATTTTTCAGAGCCCCCACTCAATTGATGGCATGGGAAGACCCTTTAACGTCCAAGGCGGCTTACGTGTTTCAAGGGGCAACCCCTCTTCTTCAGAGCCCCCACTCAATTGATGGCACGGGAAGACCCTTCAACGTCCAATGCGGCTTATGTGTTGCGAGGGGCAACCCCTCTTCTTCAGTGCCCCCGCTCAACTTTTGGCATAGGAGGACCCTTCAGTGTCCAATGTGCTTTACACGTCTTGAGGGGCAACTCTTCAGAGCCCCAGGCTCTAAGCACTACATTTGAGAGTAGGAGGGTATTCTTGATGAAAGGCATCACTAAATGGCAGACCACAGTCCGGATCTGTACTGAGCCACTGTCCCATCCAGACCCACAGTCGCCCCATTTAGCAGCCTTCCTTCCCTCTGGCCTCTACCAGGCAGCGCGGAGAATGGGAGGCAGGGGATAGTAATGAACGGAGGCACAGCCACACTGGATGGAAGCTGCATGAGTTAACTTTCCAGGTTAACTAGCGGGTGTTTGGTTGCTAGGACACCAGGTGGTCCTAGCAACCAATCACCAGCTTGTTAATAGGAAAAGTTAACCTTGGCAGCCCCTCCATCCAGTGCTGCTGTGCCTCCCGGCTGCCCTCCGCTCTGTGTAAGGCAGGCAAGAGGACACAGCTGTGAAGGTGGGTGGGGGACAGGGGGTGACGTGAAGGGGGCAGTGCTGTGTGGGTGTGAGGGGTGATTTAAAGGGGGTGGCAGATGTGAAGGGGCAGAGCACATTACTTTGGTGGGAGGGGGATGTGAAAGGGGAGCAGTGTTGTGAGGGAAGGGAAATATGAAGGGGGGCAAGTGGGGGGGGTGTAAAGGGGAGCAGTGCTGGGGGCTTATGTGAAGGGGGTATTGCTGTGTGTGGTGGTGAGGGGATGATGTAAAGGGGGGCAAGTGCTGTGAGGGGGCGATATAAAGGGGGGGATTGCTGTGGGGGGAGAAATGTAAAGGGGGCAACAGCTGTGGGGGAGAAATTTAAAGGGGCAACAGCTGTGGGGGAGAAATGTAAAGGGGGACATGTGCTGTAGTGGAGAGATGTAAAGGGGGCAGTGCTGTGGGAGGCGGGGAGATGTAAAGGGGGGCAGTTCTGTGGGGGGGGGGCTGTAAAGGGGGGACAGTGCTGAGGGGGAGGAATGTACAGGAGAGCAGTGCTGTGGGGGGGTATGAAGAGGATAGTGCTGTAGGGGGGAGATCTGAAGGGGGGCAGTACTGTGTATGTGTGGGGGGATGTGCTGTAAAGGGGGGCAGCAATGTTGTGGAGGGGGATAATTTGAAGTGGGGCAGTGCTGTGGTCAGGGAGATGTGCTGTAAAGGGGGTGTGTACTGTGGGGAGGGGTAATGTGAATGGGACACTGCTGTGTGTGTATGGCGGGGGGGGGGGGGGGGTGATGTGAAGGGGGGAAGTGCTGTGGGGGGGGGGGGGGTGAATGGGGCAGTGCTGTGGTGGAGTGCGCTGTAAAGAGGGGGGCAGTGCTGTGAGGGGGGTGATGTAAAGAGGGGGCATTGCTGTGGGGGGAGAAATGTAAAGGGGGGCAGTTCTGTGGGGGGGTGTAAAGGGGGAACAGAGCTAAGGAGGAGGGTGATGTGAAGGAGTACAGTGCTGTGGGGAGGGGGGGGGGGTGTTGATATAAAGAGGACACTAATGTGAAGGGGAAATTGATGTGGAGTGGGGGACTGCGATGTATGGGGGACTGCAATGCATGGGGGACTGCGATGCATGGGGGACTGCGATGCATGGGGGACTGCGATGCATGGGGTACTGAGATGTATGGGGGACTGCGATGTATGGAGGACTGCGATGTATGGGGGACTGCGATGTATGGGGGACTGCTGTGCATGGGGGACTGCGATGCATGGGGGACTGCGATGTATGGGGGACTGCGATGCATGGGGGACTGCGATGCATGGGGGACTGCGATGCATGGGGTACTGAGATGTATGGGGGACTGCGATGTATGGAGGACTGCGATGTATGGGGGACTGCGATGTATGGGGGAATGCGATGTATGGAGGACTGCTATGTATGGGGGACTGCGATGTATAGGGGACTGCGATGTATAGGGGACTGCGATGTATGGGGGACTGCGATGTATAGGGGACTGCGATGTATGGGGGACTGCGATGTATGGGGGACTGCGATGTATGGGGGACTGCGATGTATGGGGGACTGCTGTGCATGGGGGACTGCGATGTATGGGGGACTGCGATGTATGGGGGACTGCAGACACTAATGTAAGAACAGGAATGTGATGGGAAGGACCTGAGACATGGCACAGACATGTGATTCGGGGACCTCCATGAATTTGACTTCAACACCCCAATTTAACCCACGGCAGTGGGATGGCCGCCCCATTGCAAGAGAGGATTTTTGTTTCCTCCAGAGTTCAGAATATACATTGAAATCTTCATCCCCGGAATCTCCCGCCACCAAACGTCAGGAACACAAAGTCATACGATGCTTTTGATTGGGACGCGGCGGGACTTCCCATAGAAGGAATAATCCCTTTATGGCTGCCGCTGAATACAAATACGCAAAGGATTCTAATAAAAAAGGAAACATTTCTCGGCACAAGCGGCTGGATCCTTTCATTGCAATCACATCGCGCGTGACGGGAGCTGCAACATTGTTTCATCTAAAACACTAAATTATTAACCAATTAGAGCCAATTACGCCCTGCGTGCTGGAGAAGAATGCCGCGCACAGGAAGGAGGGAAGTGTACATTTCATCGCAGACAGACGGAAAACTCCGCAAGGAATCCATCACAGGAACTGTTGACAGTCAAGTAAGTTCAGAAGTTCTCAGCGCAGTCTGATTTGGAAAAGGAAAATAGCTGGTTGAAATGTTCAGGAACGGAGCCCGTGGCCCCCGGCGCACTGCCTACCCGCCCAGCACCACTTTCAACATTCCCTTTAGGAATGAAAAAAAAAAAAAAACCTCAGAAAAAAAAAAAATCCATTCTCACTTCTTGATATGCAAGTCAGCAGGAGAAGCCGGTACAGGAGGCGTAGGCGAGGACGCGGGCAATCAATGACGGGGTCAGGCTTTGCTTTTTTTTTTTTAGACAGAAAACGCAAGTTATGATTTTTAGAATAAAGCAAACCTGTAAAAATGAAAGAAAGCGTGGAAATAGGAAAAAAGTTGAAGGACAGTTTAAAAATATACCGCATGCCAAAATTTCATTTTTACAGGGAAAAATGGTGTTAGCTTTATGTTCACCTTTTGACTGAAGAAAAAAAACAAAAACAATATATATATATATATATAAAAATACAATAATCAGAATAATATAATACAATGACAAATAATAAATCTCTTAGATTGTAAGCTCCAAGGATCAGGGCCCTCCTAACGCTCTTGTATTGAACTGTATTGTTCTCCCTTTATATTGTAAAGTGCTGAGCAAACTGTTGGCACTATATAAGTCCTGTATAATAATAATATAATATATTTAAAATAAATAATAATAATAAAATAAAAATAATAAATATAAAAATGAAACAAAAATAAACTAAAAGAATAATAACAAGATTAAACTTAAAAATGATAACATAATACATATATTATAAAAACTAAACTAAAACATAACATAACAAAAAATAAATAATAAATATAAAAATATAGAATACAACTTAAAAATGTTAAATATAAAGATTTAAAAAAAATAAAGATTAATAGATTAATACCTATATTATATAGATGGTATAATATATAAAAATTGCACATTCACATCAGTCTCTAACCCTCAAGGTGCGTACATTCTATGTAGTATTGGTATTAATCTTTATTTTATATATATATATATATATATATATATATATATTATATAATAAAGATTAATACCTATATTACATAGATTGCACGCTCCTTGAGGGTTAGAGACTGATGTGAATGTGCAATTTATATATATATATATATATTTATTATTTATTCAGGTACTTATATAGCGCCATCAATTTTACTCTGTGCTTTACATATGTATTGTACATTCACATCAGTCCCTAACCCTCAAGGGGTGTACAATCTAAGGTTCCTAACTTACATTCACACATACACATACTAGGGACAATTTAGATAGGAGCCAATTAACCTAGCAGTATGTCTTTGGAGTGTGGGAGGAAACCGGAGTACCCCGAGGAAACCCACAAAGGCACAGGGAGAACATGCAAACTCCAGGCAGGTGGTGCCATGGCTGGGATTCGAACCAACGACCCAAGTACTGCCAGGCGGAAGTGCTAACCATTTAGCCACTGTGCTGCCCACAGCACAATTTATATATAGATGATAGATAGATAGATAGATAGATAGATAGATAGATAGATAGATAGATAGATAGATAGATAGATAGATAATAGATAGATAGATAATAGATAGATAGATAGATAGATAGATAGATAGATAGATAGATAGATAATAGATAGATAGATAATAGATAGATAGATAGATAGAT